>NC_064848.1:123948718-124188718 GCF_024139225.1 Suncus etruscus | reverse complement strand
GCACAATTATGAACTGTTGTCTTGACAACTGGGAAGGATTGATTGGATCATTTTATCAGTAGGGTTGCTGATGATTTCAAATACTGAAAAGCAAAAACTACCAGAAAATAGTAATGAACTTGGGTTAGAGGAGAGAGAAGAGAAAAAGATGTCTCTTGACGGATGTGTGTGTATGTGTGTGTGTTTGTGTGTGCATACATCTGTGTATATGGATGCAACTGTATGCAGAAGCATTCATGGATGTAGGAGTTATAGCAAAAGGAATTTTCACAAAAAAGGTCCATGCAGATTTGTTGGCAAAAAGCCAGAGTTGCATTGTAATTTCCTAGTCGGTTTCAATGTCAACCTAAGCTCATATTTGAACCTGGAATCAGGGCAAAAGCATTATCGCTCTGTCACTTTGTTGCCAGAAGTGGAATTTTTTTTTGTTAATATTTTACTGTTACATCTGACAGGATTTCACATTTTCTGTAGCCCGCCTTTAGTACATTGAACTGCCAGACAGAGAAATTAATACCCTGAGTGACTGTATTTTAATTAAGCAATTTCATGCAAATTACAAATTTTAGATTGCCAAATAATATATTGCACAAAAATTGTAGGCTGGCTGATCTGATATGCATGGAGTATTACTCTTCCAGGCACTGTGCATACATGGGAAAATGAACAAAAATGCTAATTTCCAATCTACTATGCAAACGGTAAAAGATGCCTATTTAGATACATATGCTTTTCTTAGGAAGGGTAAACAGTTCTTTAATTTAATATAGCTGACACTTGAAGATGTGTTTTTCTCTTTCACAAAGATAATTTTTACATTGAACAAGTAAATGAGAATTCAAGTAGAAAGCATCTTGTTAATGGCGACTAATAAAAACTAATATTGCATGCAGTATAATGATATTAAACCTTGTAACTGGTACATAAAGCAAGATCATTTCTATTGTGATTCTGTCAATGAACATCAAATATACTTGCATATTAAATATATATTTTTCAACAGAAAAAAATATTAACCCTTTCAGCAAAAGTTAAAGAAACCCTCTGGGACTTTTACCTTAAAGTGAAAACAAAGAAAATGAGAATTTGAATAAAAAAAAAGATCCAAAAACTATTTAAATCCAAGTATGTAAACATTTCTTCTACTTTTTTATTTTTAAAAGTTTTTGACTGTCTTTTCAGGTGAATTAAAAAAGCTTGTTTCTAAAGAAGCATTAATTTGTAGTACTTACATTTTTCAAGATCCAGAACTTAAAGACCTAAGTGAAATAATCTTTGTTTCTGTTTTCATATTGGGATAAATAATAGAAGAAAGGAGAATACTTTGATCTTTGTAATAACTTACTATAGTTTTCTTTAGCTGTAACTTATTTCTATAAAGATGTAATTTATCTATCATAATAGTTTAATTACAAAAATAAAAATAAATAAAAGCATCTAAACAATAGAATATAAAACTTTCCCAAATAAAACATTGAAATTAAAACTAGAAAAATATTCTACAGAGTATTTAGGAGGTCATTTTAAACAAATAAATGAAAAAACTTGCAAGTTGATTTTTCCATTTTTAAGAAAAATTTGCAAGTGTAATATTCATCTAATAAAGTAATATTCATATAGAAAATAATTCTCCAGGAAAGCAATTGATTTTTGTTCTTAGGCAAAAATACCTTCCAGATAATTGCTCTTTTAAAGAGTTTGCCATATCATTAAATCCCTTGTTCCTTTTCCTTCAGATAGATGTCCAAGAAATTGGGATGCAGGTTAAACAAAAACTTGGGGTTTATGATTTTAATAATTGAATAATTTTTAGAATTAACATCAACATTTTGAGCTTTAACAACACTAAATTTTAGAATTCATAGTTTATAAACAAAAGGATTCTATTTTGACCAGAACTATCTTTTTTACTGTGTCTAGGATGATTTTGTAAATACTATATAAATTTCATATGAATGATTGAATCAGAAAATCAGTACAAATATGCTTCATGTTATAGCTAACACACATATTAACCATCAACTGAGTCATGTTTCAGAAATAATTGTTATCACAATACATTGAAAACAGCTCTAAATCTAGTCTTAGACATGTACATACTCAATCTGGTCTAGTATAAGACATATTTATTCTGCCCAATTTTGTTCATCATGTCTTGTGTTCTTTTATTTTTGTCACCTGAAACAGCTACTTTCCTTTAAGATGACAATACTATTTGCAAGACCCTAGTCAAGATATAAATAGTTATTCAAGGTGTTCATTTAAAATTTGGATTCCCCAAACACTGCTAGGTGTGACCATTTCTCAGGAGTAAGCTCTGAGCCTCTCCAGGTGTAGACCTAACTTCTGCTAACACTTATGACTTCAGGACTACATTTAGAATATAAAACTACATTAGAATATAAAATTTTCCCAAATAAAACATTGAAATTAAAACTAGAAAAATATTCTACGGAGTATTTAGGAGGTCATTACTTATGACCTTACTAATAACTTCAGGACTACATTTAGGAGTACCTGTATATGTGAATATAAGCCAACCCAAGTATAAGCCCCCCCCCACTAATTTTACCCTAAAAACTGGGAAAACTTAGTGGCTAGAGTAGAAGCCCAGGTGGAAAATGCAGAAGTTAGTGGTAAATTTCAAAAAATAAAAATATATGACCAAAACAATTACAATAATTGTGGAATCTGTAGGTTGTGTTTTTCAATATTTATTGGTAAAGAAAAACTGTAAACTAGAGACAATAACTTTAAAACTTTAAATAAAGTGTAGAAAACCATAGCTTAACAGGCAATCAAGCTAAATTACAAAGGTTAAAATCCTTCAAAGCTGGATTCCTCCTCCTCCTCATCTGTATGTCCAGAGTTTTAGCTGTATCTGATATGAGGGTATCAGCATAGACATTGTCATCATCACTGAGTTTGAAGGTATCACCATCACTGCTGTCAGTCTCATAAAAAGCACAGGATATTGTGGGTTAAATAGTTCAGTGGCATATAGTTCAGTTCAGCCGCTTACTTCTTCAGCTCAGCCTCGACTTGTAGACTGAGCTGAAGCATCGTCCCCTCCAGCAGATGGTAGAAAACACCTGGAGACTACATGCATTTGATTCAGTGCTTGTATGACATGATTATAAGCCGAGTTTGGGTTTTACAGCAAAAATTTTGTGCTGAAAAAACTCGGCTTATACTCGTGTATATAGGTAAATCAAATCCAAAATTCCTGAAGGCATGCCTTCATCACAACTGATGATACCAATTAAAAATACTGATTTTTTTGTGTGTTTGTTTTTGCTTAAACCCCAGGTCAGTGGAATGCAAGACTAGTGCCCTCTTGGCTAGCTGTGATATAAGTTTTAAGTCTTAAGACTTAGATAATAAACATAAAGCCAAAGCTTATGGGCACTGAATTGGCCTAGCACATGTGCCCATATCTAAAACATTCTTTGGTGGTAGAAAAAGGGCTCTGAATATTGACATCTAGACCATATTTGTACCTGGGAACTAGGGGATGCAGTTAGACAAACTGAAACCAAAGGAAATTAAGGGAGGTCAGGAACTGAGGAATAGTGGTTTCCGAAAGAAAGAGAAAAAGAAAGAAAGAAAGAAAGAAAGAAAGAAAGAAAGAAAGAAAGAAAGAAAGAAAGAAAGAAAGAAAGAAAGAAAGAAAGAAAGAAAGAAAGAAAGAAAGAAAGAAAGAAAGAAAGAAAGAAAGAAAGAAAGAAAGAAAGAAAGAAAGAAAGAAAGAAAGAAAGAAAGAAAGAAAGAAAGAAAGAAAGAAAGAAAGAAAGAAAGAAAGAAAGAAAGAAAGAAAGAAAGAAAGAAAGAAAGAAAGAAAGAAAGAAAGAAAGAGAGAGAAAGAAAGAAAGAGGGAGAAAGAAAGAAAGAAAGAACGAAAGAGAGAGAGAAAGAAAGAAAGAAGAGAGAGAGAAAGAAAGAAAGAAAGAAGAAAGAAAGAAAGAAAGAAAGAAAGAGAAAGAAAGAAAGAAAGAACGAAAGAGAGAGAGAGAAAGAAAGAAAGAAAGAAAGAAGAGAGAGAAAGAAAGAAGAAAGAAAGAAAGAAAGAAAGAAAGAAAGAAAGAAAGAAAGAAAGAAAGAAAGAAAGAAAGGAGGGAGGGAAGGAGGAACGAAGGAAGGAAGGAAGAAGGAAAGAAGAAGGAAGGAAGGAAGGAAAGAAGGAAAGAAAGACTTGGATTATGCTCTCAGCAGAATGGATTGTAGGTAAGCAGCATAAAAAATGCCTGTTATATCATTGTTCTGAGCCTCAGTTTTATTATCTATAGATGAGTGCCATGTGTTCTTCTAAGAAGAGTTTTAGTGAGGATTGAAGACAATTTATGCAAACTAATCCTCAAGTAAGTACAGGATGTATAAAGTGAGAAATACAGATAAAAGGATGGTTTAAAATATGCAAGTAAAACACCAAAGAAAAGTAAAACAACAAAGGAAAAAATAAAAACCAAATGATCATATCAATGGGTGCAGATGAAGCATTTATGTCAACACCATTCTTGAAAAAATTCTCAACAAGATGAAATGGAAGGAACTTTTTTCAATATAGTCAAGGCATTTACCACAAGCTCATTTAAAATATACTCAGTAGGGAAAAACTGAAAGCTATTTCTCTAAAATCTGAAATAAAACAAGGTTGTCCTTCTTGCCACTCCTACTAAATGTAATCCTGAGAGTACTTGCTTTAGTAATTAGGCAAGAAAAATATACCAAGGGCATAGGAAAGGAAGAAATGAAGCTCTCACTCTTTGCAGATGTTATGATACTATATTTAAAAAAAACTGTAAAGATTCTACCAAAAAGCTTCTAGAAACAATAAATTCATGTAGCAAATTGGCAAGCTCCAAAATTAACACAAAAATCAATATACACAGATAATGATAGAGAAAAATAGACATTAAAAAAAAACAATCCCATTCACAAGAGTGCCACAGAAACTCAAATAATTTGAAGTCAACTACAATAAGGGGGGGAAGGACCTACACAAAGAAAGCTACAAAACACTGGTTCGAGAAATGAAAGAGAACACAAAGACAGATTCCCTGTTCAGGGCAGGATTAACATCATTCAAATAGCAATACTCCCCAAAGCATCATACAGATAATGCAATTTCTCTAAGGATGCCTATAACATTCTTCAAAGAAGTGGATCAAATACTCCTGAAATTCATTTGGAAAATTAAATGCCCACGAATAGCTAAAGCAAGCCTTAAGAAAAAGAAGATGGAAGGCAATACTTTCCAGACCTTTAAATTGTATTATAAAGCAATAGTCATTAAAATAGTGTGATATTGGAACAAAGAAAAACCCTCAGATAAATGCAGTAGTCTTGAATGTTCATGGAATGTTCCTCAGCCATGCAATTAAGTGATAATAGAGAAAGGAAAGCCTCTTTAACAAATGATGTTGGGATAACTGGTCAGTCACTTGCAAAAAAGCAAATTCAGACTTCCATATAACACCATGTACAAAGATCAAATTAAAATGAATTACAGACCTTGTTACCAGACCTGAAAACATTAGGTATATAGAACAACGTAGGCAAAACTATCCATGACATTGAGACTAACAGCATCTTCAAGGAGGAAACACCACTGTCCAAACAAGTGGAAGCATTGACAATCAAATGGAACTACATTAAACTGAGAACCTTCTGCACCTCAAATAAAAACAGTGACTAGGACACAAAGGCCATCTACAGAATAGGAGAAACAATTCACCCAGTACTCATCAGATAAAGAGCTAATATCTAAGATATACAAGTTACTGGCAGAAGTTAGCAAGAAAAAAAAGAACACTTAACTTCCTCAAAAAATGAGAACAAATGAACAGACATTTCCTCAAAGAAGAAATGCAGATGGCTAAAAAGCTCATAGAAATATCCTCTTCAGCACTAATCATCAGGGAGCTGCAAATCAAAACAACAATGAAGTACCACTTCACACCACAGAGACTGGTACACTTCACCTGTTATTCACAAGAACAATCATTGCTAGTGTGGTTGTGGTAGAAAGAAACTCTGATTCAGTGCTGGTAGAAATGCCATCTATTCCAGCATTTCTGGAAAATAATATAGATATTTTTCAAAAAATATTTGGAAATTGATCTCCAATATGATTCAGCAATACCACTAGGAATACACACACACACACACACACACACACACACACACAAAATACAAAAATGCCCTTGGCACTTCTGTTTTCATTGCTGCTCTATTTACAATATCCAGGATCTGGAAACCACCAGGTGCCCAACAACAGGTGAGTGGATAAAGAAACTATGGTACATCTACACAATAGAATACTATGCATCTGTTGGGAAAAATGAAATCATGAAATTTGCTTATACATGAATGGACATGGAGACTATCATGCTTAATGAAATAAGTCAAAAAGAAAGTGATAGACACAGAATAGTCTCACTCACTTGTGGAATTTAAGAAAAATAAAAGATAGCATAATAATAATAATATCCAGAGACAATAGAGATGAGAACCAAAAGTACCAGGCCATGATATGAAGAATCCCACAAGTGGTGAGGGCAGTTAGAGAAATAACTATGATAATAACTATCATGATAATAATAGTGAGAGAGAGAAATAGAATTCCTATCTTAAAAGCAAGCAGTGGGTAGGAGAGGAGGAAAATGAGGGACATTTGCACTGGTGAAGGGGGAGGGTGTACATTTTATGACAAATCCAACTCTGAATGTGTTTGCAAAAATGATTCTTAAATGAAAAAGTATTAAAAATATTGTATGCATTTATAAATTTAGAAACTGTTTCTATCAAAATCATAGGAAACAATCAAATGTTTAAATGCTGATTGTATATTTTAATGAATTAGTAATTATAGTTACTAATTTTTAATTGCTATTTATGTAGGAATTAGCTTTTTAGTAATAAGTCAATAAAAGTAATTATTTTTACAGTTTTTTTATAATTTCTCAGTTTTCTAAAATAACTGTGTATTTATTTGTGATTTAAAATACAAATTATTATTATTTTTTTTTAGATTTTTGGTCACATCGGCAGTGCTCAGGGGTTATTCCTGGCTCTAAACTCAAGAAATCGCTCCTGACAGGCTCAGGGGACTCTATGGGATGCTAGGATTCGAACCACCATCCTTCTGCATTCAAGGCAAATGCCTTACGTCCATGATATCTCTCCGGCCCCTATAATACACAATCTTTTAAGATGAAGCAAAAATAAAACATGCTGGGGCCCGGAGAGATAGCACTGTGGCCTTTGCCTTGCAAGCAGCCAATCCAGGACCAAAGGTGGTTGGTTCGAATCCCGGTGTCCCATATGGTCCCTGTGCCTGCCAGGAGCTATTTCTGAGCAGACAGCCAGGAGTAACCCCTGAGCATCGCCGGGTGTGGCCCAAAAACCAAAAAAAAAAAAAAAAGAAATAAAACATGCTAATACTAATACTAATCAATTTTTTGTCGAGGTATGCTTAAGTTCAAAAATACTTCCAATAATTCATTTTGTTTAAAAGATGATTTAACCATCAATGTAATATTCCATTCAATTGTTTTTGCTTATTTTTTTTAGTGGGGCAGCATAAGTGGTGCCCCAGCAAGTTAAAATATTGAGACAATGCATGGAAGTGTGTTAAGAACATAAAGGAAGGACTTGCAAAGTCTGATCTGAAGAGACAAAAACAGAAGCTTCAGAGGACATAGAATGTGGAGGTTTATTTATTTACTTTTCAAAATTTTTGTTTTGGGGACACCCTGCAATACTAAGAGCTTATTCTTAAGCATTAGCTCTGTATTCAGCAATTACTCCTGGCAGTGCACAGGAACCATATGGGATGCCAACGATCAAACCAGAGTAGGTCACATGCAAGGCATGTACCTATCTACTGTATCAAGGCTCCAGCTTCTAGTATTTGAAGGTTTTGAAGACAATTTGAGCCTATTATCAGTTGAGTGAATAAGATAAAGTGGCAAGGTAACAGAGTTCAGTGTTGATTGCAGAAAGTGGATCACATGTGATGCTGGTGACAAAAATTATGTGGTAGGTGATAGACAATGTTTAACATTTTTAAATGGGGGCCAGAGCAATAGAACAGTGTGTATGGCATTTACCTTGCATGAGGCTGACCAGAGTTCAATCCTTAGAGTCCCATAGAGTCCTTCAAACCTTCTAGGAGTGATTTCTAAATGCAGAGCTGGAAGTAACCCTTGAGCAAGGTTGGATATGGCCCCAAAACCAAAAAATAAATTAAATTTTTAAATAATTAGGTTTTCATATGATATTCAAAAAATTAGGGATGTTTTTATTTTTCCACCATTCTACAATGTGAACATTTTGTCTAACTTTAGTACAATATTAAGATCATGAAGTTGCCATTACTACATTAAAATTTTATCAGTTATATATGTATACATATACTCAATTCAGTGTGTTTTTAATCAGTTATATGATATGCAACTGCCTGTAAGCATTGCTGTAATCGCGTTGTTCCAGCAACACAAGGTTTCTCTTATTTTGTCATTTTTTGCTCCTTTCATGCCCACAGATTTTTTTTTACCCTTTATCTCTCAAACTCTAATTACTAGGAACTACTCATCTCCTTCTATGTCTTAAGCAACATTATTTAAAGAGTATCATAAAACTATAGTCTTAGAGCATGTCACTTTTTGGGACTGTTTTGTCTTGTCATCATTTTCATAGAATCTCACCAAGTTTGTTGTAGGTATCATTAGTTTCTTCCTTTTTCACCATTGACTAGTATTCCATAAATGAGTGTGCCAACATTTGTTTAAAAATTCACTCACTGAAAACATTTTGAAATTCACCAGTAATTGAGATAAAACTAAGATTCATGAACGTTTTTTTGCCCGAAATATGAAATTTATCTTTCTGTGATAAATGCCAAATAATAAATTTAATTATATGCTAATTAAGTTGCTAATTAATTTTAATAACATTTTTAAAATGATTCCATAATGGAAGTATTATCTTAACTTCTACCAGCAACACACAGGTCATTAATATTAATTTTTAGATTTTTATGTCTGCATCTCTATATTAGGTTTTTTTCTATATATTACATGATATCTGCTTTCCACTTATTAACCATAAATTATGAAGTTATAACTAATAGCTTCCTTTTAATATATCTTAAGATAAACATGAGCTGGCTAATCATGATTCAAAACTGAAGCAGAATCCTCATGCCCCAATCTTAAGAGATTGGGAGATGTGGGTCTGGAAGCAGCACCCACACAGAAAATAATCCACACACAGGATAATAAAACAGGTTCAGAAACTTCTACTACATGCTATCTTCTAGCATGCATAGATACCAGCATCAGACAACCCAACTATGGAAAATAAATCAAAAGCCATTACTTCTGGAAGGGGAAAGACCATCCCCTAGGATGGTAGGGCAAGGGACAAATCCAGAAGTAATTATCCTGAATAGAATGAAAAACTGATTATTCTAACACAAAACTATTACATTAATTCTTTATGTTTTTTCTTTTGGATATCACTTTATAGGTAAAGAAGTTTGGGCCACTAAACTAGCTGTGTATGATCCTTTAGTTATTAAATACTCTTCTACTTTATATGTTATAATAATAATGTTCTTAGTAAATGTTCTTAATTGATGACACATAAATTTGAGACAATAATTGAGTTATCGTATGTAAAATGTTTATCGGGTGCTCTGAATATGTTGAATCTTTTAGCAACTCAGCATAGAGTGCCATTGTCCTGGTCAAAGAACTAGGCTATGCAGAGACCACAGATTGTAAAATGACAAAGGACTAAAAAGAATTTCATAAAACTTGAAAGAGAACATACTGTCTATTATATAAGAGGCTATCAGTAGGAACATTCCTATCCATGTATGAAAAAAAATCCTATTTATTTTGTACCAAGTAATCTGAGAGTGTAGATGAAGGTTAAAGGAACACTTTTCAAATTCACATGCACACATACATACACATATAACTAACTGTTCATGATGTGAAGTTTACTGTTCCATTCTTATTTCATTAGAAACTCCAAAAACTCAAAAGACTTTTGTGAAAATTGAGAAGAGATTTGATCTAGTAAAAACAAAGCCATGGAAAAAGCATTTTAACTACACTTAAGCCATTAATTGTGTCACACCAGCAGTACTTTCACTAACCCTCTCAATTCCTTTATGTAAAACAAGGATTGATACCTACTTTAAGATGTTCTTCTGAAGGTTAAATGAGCTCATATTAAAATCCCTGGAACATAGAGACACTTTGTTAAATGTTTAATATTAGTTTTTTATTTGAGGGGCTTTTAAAATTTTTTGTACTTTATTATAGCTCAATCTACCTCACTTATGAGAGGAAATAATGCTTGTTAATATGAACTGAAACTTTTGGGAGGTTGTTTGGGCCATTCCTGATTTAGGGCTCAGGTATCACTCCTAAAGAGCTCAGAACTTGGTTGGCTGAGTACAAAAGAAATACCTTTACCCACTATATGCATTTTCTCTCCAGCCCTCGATTGAAATATCTTTTACACATATTACAAAATGATTTTCTGAGTGTTTTTAAAAGAATATGTTAGGCTAGGTAGAGGTATGGGGTGGGTCCCTTTTGTGTCATCGTTTTTTCAACCAGAACACTCAAAAGTCAGTCAGTCACACACTCATTCAGTAAATAATACTATTAATTAGTGAAATCCTCTGGGTTAGCAATAATCAATTGCAGATCTGCTGATCCATGTTCATCTACAAGCATGAAAATGGGGGATTATAAAACACTCTTTTTTTTTCTTTTTTCTTTCGGTTTTTGGGTCACACCTGGCAGTGCTCAGGGGTTACTCCTGGCTCTAAACTCAGAAAGCACTCTTCCTGGCAGGCTCAGGGGATCATATGGGATGCTGGGATTCGAACCACCAACCATCTGCATACAAGGCAAACACTTTACCTCCATACTATCTCTCCGGCCCCAAACACTCATAATTTTAATCCAAAATCATTTTCTCTGTGGATGGTCCCTTTAAATAGTTCACTTTTTTTTGGGTCCATTTTCCTGATACAGCAGCCATGTTTGGACAAGAGTAAAGACAAAAGCCTGCCATATGAGTTTTTCTTACTTATTCAATAAGTCTTTGGAAGAGATGTTTGCTTTAGTTTTCCTATAAATAACCTTCATAGAGATATGGAAGAATGATAATTGATACGGAAGATTGGTGCTTTTGTGTCGTTCCTAACAATCATAAGGTGTATTAGCTAACCTTTTTAATTTTGAAATAATTTATTTTGGGGAGAAAAATATAAAAAATAAACCTCAGCAGACATATGGCATCTGTCTTACACCCTGTTTACATGGTAGAATCTATTACACTATAATGGTGGGAAATTTACTGACCACATAATGGGAGTAGATAAAAATGGATACCAAAATATACAGAGATCATCAACAATAGTTAAGATTGCATACTGGAAATTAAGGGTTAATTGTTACAAAATATTTGGCTTTGTGGCATTTAAAAATTTAGACAGTAATTATGGTTGAAATACTATAAAGGATAGATTACATAGAAAATAATCTTGTAATTGTTGCTTTGCAATTATTTAAAGTAAGGGAGTGTGATTATGTTCATTTCTTTTTTACTACGTCATATTCAGGATAATTTATGGGTCCATACAAATTTAATAATAGCTTATTTTCTTGAAAAATATCATTGGTATTTTAATAGGGAATACATTGATTATGTAGATTTCTTTAGATAAGATAATAATTTTGTAATATTTATACCTATATGAATATTAGCATCCTTTTATTACTTCGTATCATATTTATTTTTAATTTTCAGAGTTCACAGTATATAGGTTTGACACTTTTCTGTAGGCTAAATTATAGCATTTAATCTCTTTTTGATGCAAGTTGTAATGTAATTGGTTTTTAATTTTTTCTTTCTCTACTTCAAAGTTTTTGATAGAAATGCAACATATTTGTACATATCAGTTTAAATACTGCCACTTTACTATAGTATCATTTTTAGTAACTTTTATTGGCCTCTATTATTATATGTGGTAGTAAACAACATTATCTGGTTTTATATTATATCTCTTCACATGTGTTTTTTTCTTATATTTTCAATTTGACTCATTTACACATGTGTATTTATTTATTTATTTAGACTGATTATTTAATCAAGGACTCCCAAAACTATGATGAAAGTAGTGGTGAACAATACATGCTTAAAGAAAACACTTCCAGTTTTTATCACTGAACACAGTAAGAGCTGTTGATTGGTGTTGATTATGTCCATACTTGTTACTTTTATTCTAGCTTTATTGAGTGTATTAGTAATTGATGAATGTCGAATTATGTAAAATCACTTTTCAGCATATTTAGATTTGATTATTTGACTTTTTTGCATTTTTATTAATGTAATTTATTCTTTAATTGAATATCTAAATTGATTGTTTAAAAATTATTGCTTTAAATAAGTTTAAAATATTAATTTATCAATTAATTATTTTAAAAAATGTAGAACTATCCTTGCAATTCTGGGATGAATTACATTTGGGAATATAAATAATAACTTAGATATGTTGCTATTCTTTAAGATTTTTCAAGATTTGCTTGAATGTTTTAATATCTACATTCATCAGACATTATGGTCTATGGTTTCTTTGTTCTCTTTCTTTTCTTTTTCTTTCTTTTTACTTTCTTTCTTCTTTCTTTCTTTCTTTCTTTCTTTCTTTCTTTCTTTCTTTCTTTCTTTCCTTCTTTCTTTCTTTCTTTCTTTCTTTCTTTCTTTCTTTCTTTCTTCTCTTTCTTTCTTTCTTTCTTTCTTTCTTTCTTTCTTTCTTTCTTTCTCTTTCTTCTTTCTTTCTTTCTTTCTTTCTTTCTTTCTTTCTTTCTTTCTTTCTTTCTTTCTTTCTTCTTTCTTTCTTCTCTTCTTTCTTCCTTCCTTCCTTCCTTCCTTCCTTCCTTCCTTCCTTCCTTTCTTCTCATCTTTCCCTCCCTTCCTTCCTTCTTTCCTTCCTTCCTTTCTTCCTTCATCCCTCCCTCCCTCCCTTTTTCTTTTCTTCCTTCCTTCCTCCTTCCTTCCCTCCTTTCCTCCTTCCCTCCTTCCTTCCCTCCTTCCCACCCTCCTTCCTTCTTCCTCCCTCCCTCCCTCCTTCCTTCCTTCCTCCTTCCTTCCTTCCTTCCTTCCTTCCTTCCTTCCTTCCTTCCTTCCTTCATTTCTTCATTACTTTCTTACTTCCTTCCTTCCTTCCTTCCTTCCTTCCCTCCCTCCCTCCTTCCTTCCTTTCTACCTAATTCCTTTCTTCCTTTCTTCCTTTCTTCCTTCCTTCTTTCCTCCTTCCTTCCTTCCTCTTTTTCTAGTTTGGGAAGTAGAATAATATTGGGTTGTAAAAAAAGTTTTTCTTAGTGTTTCCCCTCACCCTTTCTTTGTAATAACTTAACCACAATTATTATTAGCTCTTGAAAGTTTTATATAATTCATCAGTAAAACTGAGTCTGGGAGTTTATTCTTTCCCTTTTTCTTTCTGGAATTTATAGATTACAGCCAGTGATGGTTAATGGGTTACTCCTGGTTCTACACTCAAATTCCTCCCTGTGGTGCTGAGGGATATCTGGAATCTCAAGGATTGCTGTACCCACTATACTATTACTCTTACTCCTCTGTGAGTTTGTGTTTAGAGAAAATTTTGTTTAGCATTTTATTTTCTTTACTTATGATAAGTCATTTCAAGTTATTTATTCCTGGTTTAGATTTGGAAGGTTGTATAACTAACTACATATATTTTCATTTCTCTTAGGCTTTTCTAATATGCTTAGGAACAACTCTTAAGATGATTTGCAATTCTTCAGTATCTGTTGTAACTTCATTCTTTAATAACTCATTCTTCTATAAGAATTTTATTTTGATTTATATTTTCTGAACCTAGTGGCAGGTTTATTAATACTGATCCTTTTACAGAAAAATTTTATTTTAATTGATTTTTGGTCTTAACTTTTTGGTTTTAATTTTATTTATTTACACCAATTTTTGTTATTTTCTTTATTTTGTTGAACTTGTGCTTGTTTCTTTTTTTTTCTAGTTGCTTCAGATGTAAAGTTAGAATGTCCATTTGAGATTTGATTTGTTTGTTTTTATGTTTTATTATTGTTAGCTACCCTTAAAATCACGTTTACTAAAATCAAATTTTATAGTTTTGATAGATTTGATAGTTTATATTTTTGTATATGCAGTTTTCCAATAACATTTTTATTTTTTCATTTGATTGTTACTGTTGACCCAAAAGGTTTTCAGAAACACGTTGTTTTAATGACTAGTCTTTATTATTTTTCCTTGCTGATTTCTGATCGCATACCATTGTTATTGACAAACCTGACATATTTTATTATTTGTATTTTAAAGCTTAATTGTATTCCAATATAGGATTGAGATTTTGAACTTCTGAAATAGATGCAGTCATTTGGGTGAAAATTTGGAAATTTCTGTATAATATCTGAAGTTCATCTAATCAACTATTTTTTAATTATCTTTATTTAAAATCCGTGATTACAAATATGATTATAGTTGTATGATTACAGTCATGTAAAGAATACCCCCTTTACCAGTGGCACCCCTGATTATGCTCAGGGCTAACTTATAGCTTTGCACTCTGGAATCATTCCTGGCAGTCTGGAAGACTGTAGGGCTGTGGGAAATAAACCCTGGTTGGCAGTGTACTAGGCAAGATACTATACCTGAGAGCCTCTGAAATATTTTACCCTCAACTTTAATCTTAGAAAACCTGATGTCTCTTTTTATATGATATGCATTCGATCTAAAAACTTAAATTTAAATATCATTCATATTTTATCAATAAATACTTTTAGAGCCACCACTCCAAATTGTGAACAAACTTAATGCCTCCAAAATACTAACACTAGGTTAGTAAGATAATTCAAAGACTGGAAGTTCTAAATCTAATTCTTAGCACCAAACAGACCTATAATACTCATAGAAGTACTGAAGTACTGAAAAAGTCTTGAATGGTACCCCAAAATAAAACTCTAAAATTTTATTTTTGTGATATTATGACCTATACTACCTACTAGAAAACTGTGTGTGTATATATATATATATATATATATTTTATGAAAATAATTTTAAGTTTTTGTGCCCTATCCTCTATGTCATCCTCCATGCTCTCTTCAGCCTTATTTGTAAATTTTAATAAACTTTATTTTTAAAATATTTCTTTTAAAAATATGGGTAATAAAAATGTTTAATGTAGACCAGACATTCAGAGAAACAATAATTGATAAATACAATAAAATGTCATATATAATTGAATTAAAGATAAAAATATAAAAAACAAACAGTTGTTTACATTTACTAAAAGATGGCATTCACTTTTACCCAATAATTACAACAGTTAAGGTTGTTTGTGTAACAAAATAAATGCCAAACTATTAGATAAGTTAAAAGCTATTATAAATAAATGAATAAATAGAACATAAACATCAGTAGCTATTATTTATCACTATCGTTCTGGTACAAATCAAGTAACAAAAAGCTAATGAGTGTGTTAAATGCATCGAGCTAATTACCAGTGAGTTGTTTATTCATATGAAGCAGATGAATTAATATATTTTTATTCAGCAATGGTATAAAAATGCTTAATATAAAAGAAAAAGAGAGTGGGAGGAAATGAAGATAAGAGTTTTCTGTTTCATATTTGGAGTTATTAGTGGAAAATCAAAAAGGCAAATCTGGCCCATTTGTCTTCATACAAACCAATTAAGCAGTCTCAGAGAAAACACCTTTAATGTTGTGGCAGACCTCATATGTTTATCATGCTATCTTGTGACAAACAACCTCTATGAAATATTTACCAAAATCCTTTTGGCCTTTGTGTTATTTTAGTTAGATTTTTTACCAATTCTTTTTTTAGTATTTCTCAATTGCATAGTCATGAATTGTTAAAAAATATATACTTAAATGGGTTTGGAGAGATAGTATAGGGATTAATTCACAAGCCAGGCATGCTTATATCCTGGGTAATTTCTGGCACTATATTTTTCCGAAAGCATTGTCATGAGCAGTCCTGGAAATCACACCTCTCCCAGTATTGCCAAGGTACATCAGTTAATCCCTTGCCTGTCAGAGTACCTGAGTAAACTTCGGCATCCTTTCTTTGGTCCTCATATTGATCCTGAGAATCATTGAGAGGGACATTAGGACTCTCTTGAGTACAACATCCACTACACTACACTATATGGAAATTTCCTCTCCTCCAAAAATTAAAATTAATATGTATATAAAATGCATTGATAAGCTATGAAAGAAAATAACTCATATTGTCAAAATAGGTAGTTCTGGTGATATAACTAGAAGTTATTTTATGGTTTTCACATATTTTATCCAAATTCCCTAATTTATCTATTTTTACAATCAATGTTTTAAAACCAATTATTTGCTCCAACTATTGAACATAAAATGTTCTTAATAAAATATTTGCTGTTCACTAAATGATTCAGCAAAGCTCAATATATCACCACCTAATTAAAGAAAAATAAATCTATTTTAAAGGCCAATATCTTATTTTTCTAGAATACATTAATTCCATTAAAATTATATACTAAAAATTAATAGTGTCTCTTTGTAAATGAATCCACAAACTATTTCCAACACTAGTGAGTGGATCTGAAGTAGGCTCACCACACAAAATACCATGCTGAGGGTGAAACACATGTAGTCTGGCAATCTTTTACTTCATATCTAGAGTGAACTGCCTGTCAGAACTGTCGTTTTTAATGAATTCCGAGACCACCTCCTCTTGGGGGACTAAGGACAGAGTAAGTAAAGATAGCTAGCTCAGGCTGTCCTGAGCCAGTCTCACTTAGGTTCGTATGAGACAAATAAGACAATCCCTGTTTTAGGGTAAAACCAAGTTGTAATAGGCATTATTTTTGGGGGGGGGGGCACACCCGGCAGTGCTCAGGGGTTACTCCTGGCTGTCTGCTCAGAAATAGCTCCTGGCAGGCACGGGGGACCATATGGGACACCGGGATTCAAACCAACTACCTTTGGTCCTGGATCGGCTGCTTGCAAGGCAAACGCCGCTGTGCTATCTCTCCGGGCCCTAAAACCAAGTTGTAAAGAAACAAAGAAACTAAAGATAATCTTTGTTTTGGGAAACACAAGGTGTAATTTAACAACTTGCCTTTTCTGTTTCAAAAATTGAGAGGGATACATAAATCATATTTTGTTATTCTTTCCAAGAGGCGGGAACCCCAGATAAGAACTTGGTTGTTATTTTGCATAGGTACAGTAAAATATAAGGAAATAAAAGAAAAAACTTTTAGCAGCATGTAAAGTGGTGAGGAAATTTAAGCCAGTTATTGTAGTAGCTAATTCCTAGGAAGCAATATCATTAAAAATAAGCAAGTTGGATAGGAAGAACTAAAACGATCCAGTGTACATATTGCATGATCATAAATGTAGGCAATCACCCCCAAATTGGAAAATGATTCTGAAATTGAGCTGCAACCACACCCACAAATGTTTCTATGTTTGAACCATAGATTCACTCTTTTCTTGAATGAGATGTAAACTGAGCTGTGAAAGATTGTGGCTACACTGGACCATTCAGTAAAAACTGGCCACCACTGGAGGTGTGGATGGGCCAAACCCCAGCCCTCCCAAGGCACATTTGCTACCTCCATAACCCAGAATCACTCTTTCCCTGATGGCCCTACCTCATCACTGACCCTCTATAGTTCCTTTTGAGGACACCACTCTCACTTCAAGAATGCCAGTATTTGACCTAATATAACCAGGGCTTTTTGGAGAGAGTGTGGGCATTCTCCTCTGTAATTTCCTTCTTCCAGGAGGCCTGGCAGCTGAATACTTGCCCCTAAAAGTCATAGTATCAGTAATAGGCTTTGAATTTATGGACAACTTCATTTGTTTGATGCAGTCATCCCTAAAGGATCACTCCAATTTAACAGAATGAACAGTAACAAGAGCTTACTAACCCTTCTGCCATTGTATCACTGACCTCATTAGAGATATAATAATTTTCGCAAATGTGCATTTTTTATACTTTTCTTCCATTATATTTTTCAATAACTTTGCTAATACTTATCTGAAACAAATGCATTATGAACAACTATGTCAACTATGTGATGCATTTTCTTTAAATAAAAAAATAACCTGTAAAAAGAATATAACTTCAGAAATATTATGAATGCATAGGGATGCTTGGTATAATGCGTAAATCTAAGCAACCAATTAATTTTTTATACCAGCAATGAACATATATAACACATAAAATTAATAATAAAATATTTCTCATATAAAATACAACACAATATCTATAATAAAAATACGCAATTGATAAAAAATTAATTATACATTCCAAAGAGTAACCCCTGAGCATCACTGGGTGTTGCCCCCCCAAAAATATTTTATATATTCCAGATTTCTAATAAAGGACTTAATAATTTTAATATGTCAGGTGAAGGATATATCTGATAAAGGAATGTTCATCACAATATTCAAGAATATAGAACTCCTATTAACAAGATTAATGATAAGATAAGCATTCCTGTTAAAAATAGACCAAAACATTAATAATTACCTCACTAAATACATATGCAGATGGCACTGATAATCTTAAATCAATACATACTGAAGATAAAAAAAATCACAAAATAAATGAATATCACTTTTAGTATTTGAGACAGGTTATGTGTCAGTCTCAGAGGCTGTTAGAATTCTTAATAATTCTGCGCTTATTCAATTTGACTCTTCAAAGTGGTAATTTTGTTGTTGTTGTTGTTGTTGTTGTTGTTTTGTATATTGTTTTTGGACTACACCTAGTGATGCTCAGGGATTACTCTGGTTCTGAGCTCAGAAATCATTCCTGGTGGGCTCGGGAAACCATATGGGATGCTTGGGATGAAAACTGTTCTGTCCTGGATTGGCAGCATGCAAGGCAAAATGCCCTATAGCTGTGATATTGCTCCAGCCCCTGATTTTCCATAGTGGTTTTGGAAAAAATTAAAACCCAAGCTTTTAACTCTATCCAAATAAATGCAATGATTACTTACCATCAGTTTGAGAAACATAGTACATATTTTTTTTAAAAAATCAGGCAATTTAGTTATAATATTCTAACTGGTAATCTTCTGTTTTTACTTACTACCCAAACTATTAAGTATTAGATAAAACTATGGATCCACCACAGCTATGTAAAATTTTGCTTCACTCTTATCTCAAAGAAATAAGAAATTAGATTTGTATATAATACTATCAAAATTGTTTCACAACTTCAAGCTTAAAATAATATAGGAGGAGCCAGAGCAATAATAGCACAGTGGTAGGGTGTTGCCTTGCAAGAGTCTGATCCAGACTGACCCTGGTTTGATTCCTGGCATCCTGTATGGTCCCCTAAGCCTGCCAGGAGTGATTTCTAAGTACAGAGCCAGGAATCCCCTGAACACCACCAGGTGTGGCCCTGAACCAAAATAAAATAAAACAAAACATTATTTAAAAAATAATATGGGGCCAGAGCAATAGCACAGTGCTAGGGCGTTCGCCTTGACGTGGCTGACCCAGGAGGGACCTCGGTTAGATCTCCGGCATCCCATATGGTCTCCCAAAGCCAGGGGTGATTTCTGAGTGCATAGCTAGGAGTAACCCCTGAGCATCACCAGGTATGGCCCCAAAAAACAAAACAAGGGGCCAGAGAGATAGGATGGAGGTAGGACGTTTGCCTTACATCCAAAAAGACTGTGGTTCAAATCCCGGCATCTCATATGGTCCCCTGTGCCTGCCAGAGGCGATTTCTGAGCGCAGAGCCAGGAGTAACCCCTGAATGCTGCCAGGTGTAACAAAAAAACAAAACAAAACAAAAATAATATAATATAGAACAATTATTAATAATTATTTTATTGAGAAAATGTACCCATGTTTCTTAGTAGCAACAAATTTTGCTTTGGAAGAACCTCTACGTAGGTAACTGTTGATAAAGTAATTTTTGAATAATCTGAAGATGTCAATATTGAGGTAAATATGTCAAATTTCAGAAATTGTGCTCTAAGAGATATGATGGAAAAGTTGCAAATTATGAAGATTGAATTTTATTAGCATAAAAATTTTGCTGTGAAGTACATCTTTAAAGTAGAATTAATCAAAGAAAATATGTACAACTCTTCATTATTTTTAAAGTAATTAAGAAGAAAAATAATCAGTTCATAGAAATGATAACAATTAATGCTTTCATGCAATTAAAGAGATTTTTATTTCCTCTTCTGACTGTGTAGTCAAATTTATATAATCCACAGCACAGCAGTCGAGAGTCAAAATTCGAGCTAAGCCTGCTAGTTCAGATGCTCTGAATTCTGCATGACCTTAGGCAAAGAAATTACAACTACTGCTTTCTCATATATAAAAATGGGAAAATAAAACTATTTACATATAACATTTCCGTTGAGTTTGATCAAGAATATGCAAAACTCACTTTAAAAAACTGGTCTGAAGATATAGTAAGCAATTATGGTGCTTGTCTTGCACATAGTTACTCTGGTTTGATTCCCCAGCATCCCATATGGTCTCTAGAGCCGCATCATTTGCAATTCTCGAGTTCATACCAGAATTAACACCTGATATCCCCAGATGTGGCCTCTAGTTTCAAAATCAAACACATAAAACAAAACATCTGTTTGGGCCTGAGAGATGGTACAGTGACTAAAGCATTGGTATTTCCTGGGGCCCATTGTGTTCAATCCCCAGTACCCCATTTGGTCCTTGAGCTCTTTTAGGAGTGATACTTGACAGCAGAGCCAAGTAAACCCTGAGCACTATTGGGTGTGGCTTCAAGACAAAACCAGAAACAAAATAAATAAATCAAAGCTTACTTTAGATAGCCTGTCCTCAATAAGGGCTAATTGTCATATGTCTAATTTTCTTAAAACATATATATTTCATATATAATATTAACTTTTATGTATTGCTGTGATCATCATTTGTTGCAGACTAGCGTTGGTTCGCCAGATCTCATGAACTTGCTTTTGGGGTCTGGGTGCATTAGAGAACTTCTTTTGATTCCCTTTTGACGAGCATGGATACACGGATGGCGAAATATGAAATAAATGAGAGACCATACAAATGAATTGTATGGGATCACACGCTAGCCAGAACATGTGTCCCCATACATCATTGTATACGTCATATATTTCATATTTTACCATCCATGCAACCACTCTCTTCAAAGGGCACTCAAAAGAAGCCCTAATACAATTGAGCCTCAAGAGCCGGACATGAGATCTGGAGGACCTAAGCTAGCCTGCAACAATCATTGTCACTCATAATATGCTAGAATGGAGAGAGGGTTGCTTTATTTAAATTTATTTCTAAAACTTCCATCTTTAGTCTCTGCAGACTAAGACTCTAAAGACTAAGTGTTCAAGACTTAATCTCTACAAAAAGTTTATCATTCTTCTATGCTATAATTTCTCACCTGGTTAATGAGAATAATCAGTTTCTACCCACAAAATTTGTTTTGAAAGTAAAATAACATATTGAGCATTTGAAGCATTATCTGTCACAAATTAAGTATTATATGTTGGTCATTGTTATTGCCATCTTTTAAATTTTTCTTTTTTCTTGATCTTCTTTGCTACTCCCTCCATTCTTCTAAACCTTTGGTGTGTCCTCTGTCAGTCCATCACCCCTTAACTGTGTTAACCTTGGTTGCTTGTGAGCTTAATTGGCAGAAAATGACTACCAATTTGTTATTAGTATTTTGACTAGAACTTGTTTTTAGAGAATATCTTGTTAACTTACATTTTAATCATTCATCAGCAATGTTCTCTAGAAGTAGGATGTTCTTTAAGTGTAGATAACAATGAGTCAAAGTTCATTCCATTACCTTTGGTTTGGATATTAACTAGTATAGGAATAGAGTGGTGAAGAGGATACTATTTCTTGAACGTGGCTCTGTTCTGCTTCTAATAAAGGACAAAGGATATAGTATTCTGTAATTGAGTGAAAGGAGAATGAAATTTAGCTCTTTAATATTAAGCCCTGAAGGAGTAACTGAATTTTTTTAAATGAACTTGACTGACTTCTTACATTTTTCCAGAGGTTGGCACTATTTTATAATCCTATTCTTAGACAATAGAGGTGTTGGTAATTCATGTCTTCTCAGGCCATGCACAGGTGGATTCTAAGAAGACCCAGGCTGAGATTTTAAGAAAATATTCCATTAAAATAGGTTTTCTAACACTGGAAAGAGAACCAATTCTAAATAAATTCTATTTAAAGAACAGCTAGTAGTTTAGTTTTGATAAAATGACATAGGCAATAGATAGAACTTTCTTCTCAATATAACCAAGTTTAGGCAGCATTTCTGCAGTAAATTCAAATCTAATTTGCATTATTAAATAATAAGGTAGTTCTCTATTTTGTTTTACCTGCATTTTAGAATAGATCCTTTCATCTAATGGAAGAGAACAAAAAGAACAGATATAGTATTTTAAAAACAGCACCCTAAGGATTTTTAAAAACCAGATAATTGAAATAAGTTTATAAAGATGGTATTATATCTTTTTTAGAATTTTAAAAATGCTTCTTTCATTAAAAATCACACCCAAACTGCATTCCTTCAGAAATAAATTACCCTACTTATTTTTATTAGTTTAGCTTTAAATGTCAGTACTCGGGTTTATAAGTGCAGTATTAGAAAAACAATGGATTAATAATTGATGTCATATGATGCTTTTATATCTCATATTATGTTTGATTCTTCATTGCTTTTCTCTGTTTCTTTAATTCCTAATCACTCTCCCCCAAACAGAGAGCATCTGCCAGTTTCATTAGATGGGACCTTAATAATACTTAATTAAAATACAAAGCTCTAGTTGCAATCTACTATTTAATTGAATGTGATTTAAATAAAACAATAATGGAAAGTATCAGTTCATATATATTTCTGTTTGAAAAGGATAATATCTTGACTATTTCTTCAGAGTTACCATAGATTTCATAATTTTATCTATGTATAAAAAGAATCCATAAAATATTATTAGTTTTTATCTCTTAGTGCTCAAAAACTATATTTTACTGTAACTTTTTAAGTTTTAACTTTTCTTTTCATATGCAAAGCATCACCGTTACATTTTAATAAAAATTAAAATCTTTCTAGATAGATATGTTTGTAATAGTTAAAAATATTTATCTACAAGATCAATTAAGTTTAAACATGCTTTCATTAAGTAATTTTTTCTTATAAACCTTGATGAAAATTGCACATATATGAAAATCTTGGTGTACAAGCTACCCAATGACCGCCATCTAACAACTTTTATTGAAGTGTGCAGTTTCTCTTAAGGG
Organism: Suncus etruscus; assembly: GCF_024139225.1. NCBI lineage: Eukaryota > Metazoa > Chordata > Mammalia > Eulipotyphla > Soricidae > Suncus > Suncus etruscus. Next base: position 124,165,342 of record NC_064848.1, on the reverse strand, counting down.
AAGAAAAATAATAGTAATAATTATGGAGGAAGAAATCAAATAGTATGAGTGATTGCTTCTTTTTCCTCTTATTTCTTAAAAATGGTCTTTTTTACATAATCTTTAATTCAGAAAATAAAACTCTTCTAGTTATTTTTACAGAAATCTATAATATCAGTACTTTGGACAGCTAAGTAGAAGTTCCTCTACTATCCTCTTTATTAGTGGCCAAGAGTAATTGTTTTTGAAATAAATAATTAAGTATAGAAATAAGGATCCAAAAAGAAAAAGGTTACAGTTTCTCTATTTAGAAATCAATAAGCATTTTGTTGAGAAAGTTGAAAATATGCGTTGAGTTTCAATATTTTTTATTTTGCCGTATTTGTTTCAAGCAGGTTAGTCTATAAACTGATTTTTAGTCTATAATCTCAGTGGAAATCTCTCTGCCTCTTTCCAATCTTCATTATTTTTCACTAATATAAAATGGTCACTTAATCACTTTTTTGTTTGTTTGTTTTTTAGGCCACCTTGGTGTTGTTCAGGGGTTACTCCTGACTCTGCACTCAGAAATCACTACTGACTAGGAGGACCATACAGGATGCTGGATTGAACCAGGTCCGTTCTGGATCTGCTGTGTGCAAAGCAAATGCCCTACGGCTGTGCTATCACTCCCAGTCCCACTTTAATCACTTCTTAACCTGTTGGCTAAGATCGAGCATAGTACTTGTTATTATCAATTTAAATATTGGCCAGTTAGCTGTTTGTAGTGTTATACTTTTAAAATATATTTACAAAACATAGCTGACAATAATACACTGTGAACTTTGGCATTAAAAAAATCACATACCACACACAGGCGAGGCTAGATTATATCTCTGTGGAAAAGCACACTTCTTGCTTGCATGAAGACCAGGGTTAAATTCTCAGCACTGAATAAACAAACAAAACAAAACTTCTGTTTACTTTAAACCCCTTATGACATTTTATGACATTTGTGTCAGAGGCAAACTGTAATGGGAGAGGAAGAGTCAGAAAAATAGAAAGGTGTGTGCAGATAGAAAGCAGGGTTTTATCACTGAAATTCTTCAAAATGATCAATATTTATTGCTCTTGTTTTTCTTAAAAATTTTATTATCAATGTGTCTCTATTCTTGTGCTCAGGTTGGACACATGATCCCACACCTCTCTCTTACAGAAAAGTATAAATTCTCAAAAATTTAAAAATATATGACCTTTTAGACATCCTGAATGTTTGGTGCTACTAAAAGAACAAGAGGAATGTTTATACTTAGTATGTGATGGGTTAAGGCACTTTTATACCACACTGTACATTAATTTAATGTTGCTTTCATCCAGAAAATCATGCTGTCAAACAAAACAAAACAAATTAATTTGTGTAAATGAGGTAGTCTAGCTGAATCAAAGTATTTGTAATGATTTGCCTATTACAGCAAATCCCTCACAACAGGTTGGTTAACGGTTCAGAGAACAGTTCTAGGCATTTTAAAATGGTTATAATTTTTGTATGTACCACTCATAATGTATAAAAAACACTATATGTATGTCCTAGTACTTGAAATAAGAATTTCTCTGAAAGTTTAGGCCAAGAAATGTTGTACCATGGCCTATAAGCATAGTCTGTTTTATAACGTTATAAGAAACTTGCTTCCTCCAAAGTAGCTAAACCAGCTTAAGCTACAAGCTGCACGCAGCATGTTTGAAAAAATTTCCGAAAGGAAGTAAGGAAAGGAGGATGATAGGTCAGACATTTACTTTCCAGCAAGCTAGGTAATATTTCTCTTTTTCTTTGATTATCAAAATTATCAAAAATCGTTAGCCATCTTCTCATTTTTTCAGCTTTATCCTTGAACTACATCTTCCTTTATAATAAAAGGAATAATAGCAATCCTTTGTTAACTCTATATTATTGTCTCTCAAAAACCTACTTTAATTTTAATTCTGCATGTTAATCAGAATTTATAACTCTTTGATGTTTTAGTTTTATTTTCTTTAATTCACTATCTTAGGGTCCAACACAGCATTGCACAGTGCTTATTCTTGGCTTTGTTCAGTATTACTTACTGATTAAAGGACAATATGGGGTTCAATCAGCTATCTGCAAGGTAAGTGCCTGAAACCTTGTCTATATCTCTCTACCCATTTATTTTTTCTTTGTTTTGAGCAAGCTTATTATTAACCTCTTTATTATTTAAAAACATATTCTGTGTTTAAAATATATCTTATTTCAATGCAATAGATTATTCTGCCTTCTATGATTAATTAAAAGTTTAAAATATTTTAGATATGAGATTTAAAATATTTTTCATTCCATTTTGGGTAAAGGTAAGTATTATTTTTTTAATTTTTTTTTGGGGGGAGTCACACCTGGCAGCTTTCAGGGTTTATTCCTGGCTCTGTCCTCAGAAATAGCTCCTAGCACGCTTGGGGGACCATATGGGATGCCGGGATTCAAACCATCAGTCTGCTGAGTACCAGGCAAACACCCTACTGCTGTGCTATCTCTCTGGCCCCATTTTTAAATTTAAAAAAAAAAATTTGTTCCTGTACCATTTTAAGATTAAAACACAATTTTGACTCTTGAGTTTATTTGATATTTTATATATGCCAGATTCTAATATTAAGAATAATTTTCTGTGATCTTTATAACATTCTTTTCTTTGTGAATTTAGTGACCCTTCATATAAACATGCTGCTTTATTTACTTTGTAACTAGGCCATGGTATCTGTGAGTTTATTTTTTAGAATTATTTACTTATTCGTCTTTGTGTTTTCATAAGTATCTTAAAATAAGTTTATGCAATTCAGTAAATTCTGTTGAGCTATTTTTTGCATTTAATTTATAAGTTAACTGAAGAAAAATGGACACTTCTCAATCTTGTGCATGCTGCATTTGTTCTACTAAACCAATGTAGTTTTAAACTTTTTACATATAAATATATATTAAATAATCCTCATGGAATTTTTAAATTCACATTTTATATGTTTCTGTTGCTACTATGGAATTCTTGCTTCACTAATTAACTTACACTAGGTCCACTTGCTAAGGAGCATGCCCTACCATTTGTGACACAGATATGATTCCTGAACTACAAAGTCTTCTGAATATTATGGGTATAGCTCTAGGCACCTCCAGGTTACCCCCAGATAATCTTCATGTGCAAGGCCTGAGCAATATCACATTCTTAGTCTATTATATTTAACCAACAAACCACAGGCCAAGTTAGCATGAAATGCCAACAGGGGTTCAAAGTTTCCAAAGCACTGCTTGGGAGAACCCTTCTGTAAAAACTCATACATTTTAAGCCCACATGCCCTTGATTCTATAGAAAACCATAAAACTATATATGTAGTTAGTAAATTGTATTATTTATATCTTTTATGCATTATTTTAAGGAAATGTTTCGTTTTGTTCACTGTCAAAATTGATATTTGCTTCAATATCAGCTTAATTCTTTTGTGATAGCCTGGAAATGCATAAGAGAGTTCTTCATGATAATGAATGTTGAATAACATACCAGAGAGACTAACTTCTATGCTTTGAATTTCATCTGCATTTGCTCTGAGACCAGATCCAATCAGACTTAATATGGAAGGATATTAATTTGGAACCTTTTGTAGGAGAAATAGGGTCCCACAGACAAACAGTTTTGGCTATGAGTAATCTATTTTGCTGGATCATTCATAAACTGTTCATCAGTGAAGAACACAACCCTACCAAGTGTCCTTTAATCCTTTAGTTAAAATCAGATTTGTTCTTTATGCTGTAACTTTTCTGGCCTACTGGTTCCCTTTTCATTTTCTTTCATTCAGGCACTAAATAACAGACTTGCATGTTTAATCTCATCTAGTATATCTTTTAAACTGCTTTTTAGAAGACACAACTTATATATTTTTTAATTTTGGGGTCCCACCTAGTGGCGTTCAGGAATTATTCCTGGCTTTTGCACTCAGACATTACCTCTGCAGGCTTGGGGACTATATAGATCAGACATTACCCCTGGCAGGCTTGGGGACTATATGGAATTCCTGGGATAGAACCAGGTTTGGTCTCATGCAATGCAAACACCCTACCCACAGTACTATCATTCTGGCCCCCAGAAATTAGTTGCTGATGCAGAATTATTAACATTATAAGTTGGGGCATATTGCTTCATAAACACCTGGCCTGTCTCAGCTATCATGTTGAACAAAGAGCATATAATAAATTTTCAGGTTAGTTCACACAGAAGAGAAAGACAATAGAACTTTTAGACAATTTGGTAAGCATATAGCAAACTCTTAATGTTTACCTAACATTTTAAATATAAAAAAACCATTCTTGAATATTAGAAATAAAGAACTGTCCCAAAATCAGATTGGTAAAAATGAGTTTAATTGAAGTCTATGAGAATATTAGAATTATATATACTCTTTGCTCTAGGAATGAGTTTTAATTCCTATGTTGCAGATAGCAATTTATGACAAATTTGTCTTTAAATATGCAAATTGTATATGTAGTATGATTAAAATTTGGGAACCTGTTATCATATTATAGAAAGATTTTATGAATAACATAGCACATATAGAAATGAAATAATGTAGTCAGTAAATTTAAAAATCAGTAAGTGGTTTATAAAATAGAATAAGTAAGTCAATGATGAATATTATGCACTGAAAAAATCAAACATTGGTGAACAAAGATAAAGAAATAGAAAACAAATATCAATTAAAACTTTAGAGGACAAATGAGAATGTCAAATACATGTTGATTTGAGAGACTTGACTTGAGTAAGTGATTGACATAATAATAGTTGAAAAATTCTCAGAATTAAGAAAAAAGAAAGAAGCTAAAACAGAAGTCTTCCTCTTGAGAGAGAATAAATTTATATACCATATTTTTCTTGGTGTATAAAATGGCATATAAGACGACCCCCCTATTTTTCCTGTTAAAATATAGGGTTTGGGCTATATTCACCATATAAGACTATCTCTTTTTTAAAACACACGAAATAGAAATTAAAAATGTAAGAGAAAAAGAGTAGAAAGAACCCTCAAAGGTAAACAGTATATGTTTAATAAAGCTAGACTTTGGAGTGCTAACTATCATTTTACATTTGTCATTTGTAGTGAGTGACTGATTTTTTCATTGTGATCTACATTGAGAGCAGAGGGGCTCCTCCATGAGCAGCTGGCTGGGGTGCAGTGATTAATAGGACAGCTAGAGGAGACCAGAGCACCTCCTCTGTGTCCCATAAAAGCTGACCAGAGGACTGAGCACTGGAAAGCCACATACTCAGGCGCTGAATGAGATGTGGTGCTCAATAACTCAGCTCCTATATGTGCCCTGAAAGATGAATCAGGACAAGTAGAAGACTGAGCACTGGAAAGCCTCATATCAGCGATGACATCCAGTGGCTGGATGATGCTCCTCTGTGTGTCCTGAAAGATTAATCAGGACAAGCAGAGAACTGAGTGATGATGCCTGGCAGCTGGATGTGATGCTGTGGTAAGACGGGGGCAGATCACTCATCCCTGAAGCTGGAGTAAGTTTCAGCATGCTGAATACTAGTGTATAAGATGACCCCCCCACTATTTTTTAATTTTTTATTTTTAATTATGAGAACAAAGATGCAAAGAAAGAGGACAAGGTAAAGTTACATTGGAAGGACAATCACCCATAAACAGAATTCTTAGAAATCCCTTTGCTGTATCTGAACTTTAAACTTTCAGCTAAAGAACATTAAGAAAAATAAAACAGAACCCATGTACAATTACTTTGTCCCACAAGTCCCCAGATTGTAATGCAAATTATTTCTTAGCAGCACACAAAATAATCTAAAGCCATAAAACTTATGCAACTCCTTAAATATTGAAGGCAAAGTACTTTTTTACATTTCCATGCACATGCATATTAGTTTTAAGTTAACCCTCAAAAGTTTAAGTGGGTTGTTTTTATTTTCCTTTTTTTTTTTTTTTGGTTTTTGGTTTTTTTTTGGGTCACACCCGGCGATGCTCAGGGGTTACTCCTGGCTGTCTGCTCAGAAATAGCTCCCGGCAGGCACGGGGGACCATATGGGACACCGGGATTTGAACCAACCACCTTTGGTCCTGGATCCGCTGCTTGCAAGGCAAACGCCGCTGTGCTATCTCTCCGGGCCCGGGTTGTTTTTCTTAAGGATTAGAGTCAAAGGATCACAGTAAAAACGGTGTTGGAGTGACAATTATTGTTTGCATAGGACCACCAAAATAAGAGCGACATGGAAAGGAAAAGCCTTGGACTAAATACAAGGAGACCCTACCCCTGAAGTTTCCTGGCATAAGACTAGGCTTCAGGCAAACTAGTTTGTCCAATCAAGTCATTGTCTGTAGTGCCATTACACTTTTATTTTTCACACAGTCTCTGTTGTTGGTATCATGTTTCTGTATTAAAGATCCTGGAATCTGCATATCCTACATTGCAGTCAGGATGGTGCGGAGTGTCCTCTCATTTCACTTCACAATTAAAGGACAATGCAGAGAGCCCTGTCCTGTAAGCAGGTCGTTGTTGTTGTCAAGTCTTCTTAGTGTTAAGGGAAGTCTCTTTTGAGCAGATTGATGTCAGAGCAGTGGTAGGGTCTTTCCTGGTAGAGGATTGGTTCCAGGTGTTGGTATATAAAACCTTGGATGTTTCTTAGTTTCCCTGGTTCAGGGGTGAATGGAGGATGCCCATTCTTTGAGGCTTGTGCCTAGTCTTTAGATCGATGTTCAGGGTGTAAGGTCCCATTGCACTACAAGATTTGTGTGTTCCAATCTCTATTAGATAAGAACTTATTTGTATGTATAGTATTTTCCCATTTTAATGTGCCTATGCAAACAAGGAACAATGCCACGTGGCATTATCGGAACATATGGGGGCTGTAAGAATAAGTCCAACAATCCCCATGACATGGTTCAATCATAAGCATTAAACAGAGGGACTTTTTCACCAAAATTCCATATTGAACAGCTCACAAAGAGAAGAAAAGATAAAAAGTTAGTAGAATCGTCACTGTAAAAGGATACTTAGTAAGAGTTATAGCTGTCAAAGAAAATACACATAAAATATTCAAAAGACATATGTGTCCATTTTATGTCTTTTGAAATAGTTGGGGGTTGTTAAATCCAATGCACAACTTTGGTCTGTGATTAGGTAAGTGCAGTACTGAAGTTAAAAAGAGTAAATGTGGGGTACTGATGGCTGGGGGGTGAGAGAGTTAAGGAGTAATAAAGAGCTTTGTAGAGGTGGGCGAAAGGGCATAATGTGTTGGGGCAAGAGGTGGGTCTTGGTGCCTAACAAGTTAAGAATTGAGGGTAAAGAGGGTTAACTAAAGGGAAGATAACGAATCCGGATTGGGAGATGAGGGTGTAGAAGGGGCTCTGGTGTGGGGGAGGGGCAATATATCTGAGGGGCTAAATACGTTGTATAGCTGAATTGTTTATGGATTAGGCTTGGAAGTCAGAGAGGACCACTCTATAGGAAGTCACGTCTACACATACACTGATTTTAGAGACCTATTTGAATGTTATCCTCCAAATCTAGAAACAATCAAGATATAAAAACATTTTTGGGTGAATTTAAAAGGTATATATGTCGCTCGGGTGCATTTGTGCCCACACACTTTTGAAAATGATAGTAGTAAGAGAAGAACCCGTGGAATGGGGTCTAGCATGCGTACAACAGGAGTTTGTTTCCTCAACCCTCCCCCAAGGGCCAGATTTACCAGGCCCGGCCCTGAAGACAGTCTGGTGGGGTGAGATTTCAGTCCTCTGGACTAAGTGATCAGCCCAGACCCCCTACTTTTAGAAGTTTTTCATAGGATAAAAAAATCTTATATGCCGAAAAATATGGTAATTGCATTTATAGTAGTAAGAAAATAATACAAAGCATAAGATTTATTTGCACTTTCTTAAATCAGTAACTAACAATAATACTTCCATATGAATAACAGTGGATGATATAATCACCTCATGTATATTCAAATTTCAAATATTTTAAATTAATATTTACTTACTTTTTATTGCCATAATCGTCCACTGATAGTAGAACTATCAACTGGGTCTAGTCATTTTGGAAAACAATATGGCTACTTCTCCAAAAAGAAGTAATGAGCTTCCCCAAACCACTTTATTAAGTTTTCTTTAACTTATTCTTGCTCAATATTGGAGGGCTCAAGATAGTTGCAATTGGTTGTAATTCAGTAGTTTTCTAAACAAGCTAAAAATTAATCTGTTGGATTTAGAATTAAGGATAATTATAATAATGATAATAATTATACTATTACCATCATTTATATTGTTATAAAGAGTACCATAACATATGTGCCATATTTAGAAATTGCCAAACCATGTCAGGCACATTTTTAAAGCATTGTATAAATGACATGCTTTCTAATGAATATTAAATAAAAGAAAATATAATTTGAGTATATTTTCAGCTACCTCTTATGTTTTCCAAAGAAAAGGAAAAAAAGAAAGGGAAAATAGAGGATAACATAATATTGTACCTCTTCTTTCCCATTATTAAAAAAAAGTCAATATAACTATGATTTTTTTGGTGTTTTTTTTGGGGGGGTCACACCCGGCAGCACTCAGGGGTTACTTCTGGCTAAACACTCAAAAATCACTCTTGGCAGGCTCAGGGGACCATATGGGATGCAGGGGTTCGAACCACAGTCCTTCTGCATACAAGGCAAACCCCCTATCTCCATGTTATCTCTCCATCCCCAATATAACTATGTTTTTGATGGTCAAATTTCAGTGTACTTATTTTCATGAGTAAATTTGTTATACAATTTCTTTCATGTTTTTAAATGTATAGTGAATAACTAATTGTTTTAAAGATAACCATATCAAGAATAATTTTTGTTTAAGTATATTTTTTCTTTCATACATTACTGAATTTCTTTAATCTCTTAAAAATACACACACACAGTTTAGGGAGGGGAAAAATGTGTTGCACTCAGAATTCATACATGATAAGAAATTCATTCCACAAGTGGAATAAGACCTTTAAAAGACCTTTATCTACCTCACAGAATAAATTTGATATGCCTTACAGACCATTATGCGAACTCTCACTTCCTGTGCATGCAGATAAAACCATCTCTTGAAAGCACTAACACTATAATTTCCATTTATATGATAAAATTGTAATAAAAACAGTTTATTATGCTACATTTGTATATGATTACATATTAGATTGTAGAAAGTTAACATTTATTTTTCTTATACTAATAGTAATTTGTCAAGATCTAATAAATCCAAGAAGCTTAAAAACATACTTAAACTAAAAGATCTGTTTCATAGAGCAGTATATCCTGCTGGTGGTGCTGCTGAAACTGTTTTGGAGCAAAAGTAAATACTTATATATCCTTACTTATATATCCACACTTTCTATATATTTTCCATAATATAAAGCTTGAATCATTATTACTGTTTATATCTTATAAAATGAACTTACAGAAAATTCTGGTTTCATTGCATCCATTTTCTTATAATTAATTTTCATAAATTTTTTCCAAAACTTTAATGTGAACAAGTGAACAAAGAGATAATGCAAAAACTAAGGAGCCCAGAACACAGCCAGTTATGGTCCAGTTCACCCAAAAAAAAATCTGTTTATGAAGTAAGAAAAATAAAGTTCAACCAGATACATCTCTTCTACCTAAGAAAATAAACAATTTGGTCAAAGCCATGAGGTATGTAAATCTGGTAAAATTGTACCTCAAACCAAAGTAGCATGCTTTTTGCTTTAATGAATCTTTTAATAAAAGCATTAAATCATTATACTTTAGTGATTTAACTCATCTTGATTAATAAATTGATACTTTAGAGATGAGAAAACTGATACACTTAAGAAATTCACTTAAGTAATTTCATACAGTTCAGAGCAAACTTGATATTTAGAATATAGATGACTTTTCCTGATTAAGATGGTCTTTATGCTATTCTTTATATAATTCGATGATTTTTTTTCTCTAATCAAGAGTAACACTTAATTTTTTTTACACAATATTTTGTGCCAAATACCTAAAAGCATCATGCATCCCTAAAGTTGTTAAATGGAGAAGATTACATAAGTCCACATTAAAGGTGCATGTTTTATTACATTGTGTGCGCATTAATATCAAGGAGAATTCAATACCAACTGAGATCAAATGTACAATGTGTTGTCAAATGTTTAATAATTCTTCAGTTTCTAATTAAGTCTAAGAAAGCTGCACTTATGAGTGAGTCATTGTAATTTCATATTAAGTACAATATAATGAACTGGTAAAAATAGGATAACACTGAAGAGCCAATGACTTAAGCAGATTGTATGAAAGCAGGTTTTATTCTAAAACAACCTTTTACTATCAATTGAAGTTTTTGTATAAGGCAGAAAGAAAAGAGAAATGTGGTGCTGGATACCACATGAAGTAGAGCTGGATATTCATGGGCTAAGGTGATCAATATCTTTATCAGAACTGTGCAAATGTTGTGGGCAAGTACAATTACAGAGTAATTCCCTGGATCTTCTAGTTAAGCTAAATTTCAGATACTGAACCCAGATAATTCCAATGCTAGACACTTGCTAGTGAACATAGGAAACAACTATTGTGGACAAGTATTGTAAAAATACATAAAGGCTAATCACAAGATCTCTAGAATCTTGAGTTCAAGATTCTAATATTATCAGATTTATGATCACTTACAAATCATTTAAGCTCAATGGACACCAAAAATCTTATCTAAAAGAGAGTCCATTCATCGTAGGCCTACTATGTATCTGGAGTGATAGTACAGCAGGTAGTGAGCTTGCCTTGCACACCACTGATATGGGTTCAATACCCAGCAACCCTATATCTTCCCCCTGTGCCAACCAGGAGTGAGTACCTCTTTATGTGGCACATTTTTTTAAATAAAAAAATATTTAGTTAAGCAAAATCATTCTCTTAAAAGAAATTTAGAGAAATATGAGGAAAAAGAGAAAGAGAGAGAAAAAGAAAAAGATAGAGACAGATGTCCAAGAGAGAACATGAACTTTTTCAGAGTGGAAAAAAAACAGAAAAATGCCTTTTTTGGAGAGAGAGTTACACAGTTTCTCCAAATTCTCTTGGCCTGGAATTCTCTGTAATCATAAAAGTTAATCTGGGTATGATCACAAGAAAAGCAATGGGCTCTGTGTTGGTCCTTTCATATTTTATCAGTCATTTCACATTTTTAATTAACTTCTCCTTTTTCAGAGCATTCCACTCTTCTCTGGTTCAGCCCCCATTTTCACATTCCCAAAGAGCTCAGGATTTGCATTTTAAATGTAGGTGTGGTTTCTTCACACTATTTCAGGGTAAGGCAATTTCTCAGTTTCAATTTCTTAGTTTCCTTGTTTGCAGACAAATTCTTTTCTGGATCTCATTTTCCCCCTGAGATTTTACCTTAGCACACATAAATATTTCTAGTAGGCAAAAATCTTTTGTTTAATGCTGAACATAAACATCTGGCCATAGGTGATTTTTGTCTTTTTTTTTTTTTCCATTGGATGGAAGATGCATTGGTCTTTATGCACTTTGGGTCACAGTGATGGCAGGGAAACAACAGTGACAGTTAAAGTAATGGTGAGTCCTTGAAAGTCACAAAAACATCTTATGGTATATACCAAATATCATTCAGATGTTGGTGGTGATCCCTGGTTGAAGTTGAGAGGAAAAAAGTGTCAGTCTTGAATAGGGAACCTTTCATTTTCTTTTTACTTCTGCCATCCAGAAGGACTGGAGAGATCTAGGACTGATAAAGTCAGTGATGAGCCATGTATGACAATGGACCTCCAGTCCTGCCACCACCATGACTATGAAGAAGCAAAGTCCATTTGAAAGGCCTGGTATGGGAGTTGTTCCCTGCTACCAGATTTTTCTGCAACTGTAGACTCAGGCTGTAGTGAAGAATTGCTCTTTGCAGGAAAGGAAAGTCAGTCCTATACCTTGCCCAGACTTATAGGTCTGGTACCTTTTCTCAGAGAAAATAATTTCAGGAAGAGATAGGAATAGGGTAACATACCCAAGGAGAATATGGACTTCTCCAAAGGTGCAGAGAACCACAGTACACAACCCAGCACGAAAGTAGGAATGTATGAATCTACACACCTCAACAGGGGCGATGAAGATTGACCATTTGCATGTACCCACAGATGACATGCATTTTTCTTCTTTGTTTCAGCTTAGGTTATATTGGGATTCTCTCAACTTGCCCCAAGAGGAGTTTTCTACCTAGGTAAGAAACTGTTGCTATGTGGTTGCAAAAATGAAACTTGGGGTTCATTCAACTTCTATGACCTTCCTTTCTTAGTCTTTGTTCCTGCAGAGTTTTTCTTATCAGGCCTTTGATCCAGTATCTAAGAGATGGGACCTGGGAGCCTTAAGGCTAAGGATAGAGTAACTTCTTCATATTCCATCTGTTGGCTTTATTATGTCCATGAGATTTTGATTATATCCCAAGATCTTATTGTCATCCTGGGGCAATTCTTTTTTTTTTTTTTTTTTTTGAGTGTGTCATACCCGGCAGCGCTCAGGGGTTTCTCCTGGCTCTCCTGGCAGGCTGGGGGACCATATGGGACGCCAGGATTTGAATCACTGACCTTCTGTATTTAAGGCAAATGCCTTATCTCCATGCTATCTCACCGGCCCCCCTGGGGCAATTCTTATTTATCTTCTTGCTTCAATTCCTTATACATACAAGACATTTTCTTCTCTTTTCTTTTTTCTTTCTTTCTTTCTTTTTTTTTTTTTTGGTTTTTGGTTTTTGGGTCACACCCGGCAGCACTCAGGGGTTACTCCTGGCTCTACACTCAGAAATCACTCCAGGTAGGCTCGGGGGACTAAGTGGGATGCCAGGATTTGAACCATCGTCCTTCTGCATGCAAGGCAAATGCCCTACTTCCATGCTATCCCTCCGGCCCTACAAGATATTTTCTAATAAACTTCAAGCAAGCTCCTTAATTACTAACATTTTTTTATGAGGCTTCAAGGCAGCTGGATTTTCTAACTGGATAATCAAACTGAAATTTTAAGGGAGGTATTTTCTCTTCTAATACTGCCACATTATCATAAATGATTCTTTAAATAACTCAAAAAATTTAGGGGTGTGTATGAACACTAAAAAGTAAATAAAATTGACTAAATTCTAGGATGAAATTTTAATATCTTTTACTCTACATTAATTGTAGTCAGATAGATACAAGCAATGATTGGGAAACAATCAAACTTAAAAGAAATTTTCCAGCCCTGAAATAGCCCAAAGCATGAATAACATATCCTTTAGAGATATTATCTATATTCTCATATGGAGAAACTGAGGTCCCACACAGATGCAGAAACTGAAGTGCCCTGCCCGGGTAAAAGGTGGATCCTAAAGTTTAAGGTTGTGATAAGGATATAAAAGAACCAGTTTAGAGTGTAAGGCTTTCCCTGCAACAATGCCCAGACTAACTTATGTACTCAGAGAGCTCCAGGCAGGAAAAATTTGAAGCAATTCTATATAACCTCCTTCCAAGAGCAATTAAAAATGTTTTTACAAGCCCTGTTCAATCATTTGAATACATTTTGTTCTATTTATCTTCTCTCACATTTATCTGTAAATTATTTTCAGTAAAAACTGTTGAGTTTCACTCTTTCATTTCATCCTTTTATTTATTTTTCTTTTCTATGACAGAGAAGTTAAAGGCAGAAGACAGACCTAGGAAGCTTGTGCTGAGGTTAGGGCTGACTTCGCTTTTTTGCAATGAATAACCCCTCACTCTAGCATGAGTTCAAGGCACCCAGAGAACTCAGGTAATAGGTAGGGACCAGTACCTACTTCACAACTTAACAAGCTCACAGAACAAGTGGGCTTCAAGCACAATTTGAGGGCAGCCTTTTGGGGCTGGCCGGAGGCAATCACTTATGATGCATAGGTGCTAGGATGACTTTTATTCAAGTTAGTCCTTTCTCATAAGGGAGGCCTAGGTAAGTGGAACAGAGTGGCTGAGCTGCTCTTTTCTCTAATCTTAACTCTTTCGCTTTGCACTTTACCAAGCTACCAGGAACATATTCAGAAAGTGTTTTACATATATTTTTTTTTACTAAAGTGTATGTGTTGCATATTGTGTGCAAATGAGATTTATTTCTGATTAGAGAATGATTCCTTACTTTTTGATTTACTTGATTTTCATTATCATGTTCTTGCTCCATGTCTATCAAGAATTAGTTTCTCTTTTTCACAGTCTTTGTTTGTAGATTAGCTCAATTTTTTTTTGTATATTACTGTTCATTTTACTCCCATACCAATTCTTTTATAAGTTTATTTCTGTAGTAGTTTATTCTTTCCCATCTATCCTGGATCCTGTCTGCTGTGTAAATTCAATGCTTCAGGAAGGGTGTTTCTTTTTGCTTCAGTCAGGAAGAAAGGTGTTCTGTTTTATGTCTGAATTCCATCAATCTGTCACACTGAGACCTAGGGAAAATTTTTTTGTACTCTCTGGGGCTAAGAAGTAACTTTTTTGAGGTAGCAGTTAAAAACTGTTTCCTCCTTTACCACAATGACACCATTGTGTGATGCTATTAAGCACTCTCCCTGGCAGTATCAGAGACAAACCCTTTGACCATTATCTGACTACTGTTGTGTGGAACAGAAAACCCTCTGACTACTGTTGTGTGGAACAGACATTACCCTATTTTATCCCCACAAGAGGTATGAGCAGTAAGAAACACAGTCAGCTAGATTAAATCAATAGCCTCAGGTTACATACCAGGTAAATTACAGATCTAGGACTGAAACAAAGGTCTTTGGTCCCATGATCCCATTTTCATTCTATTATGCTCTCTACTGATTTAGTCATTCATCATGATACTTGAATGTAACTAAATAATTAAAAGGCGGCAGGTTAATCATTTACATGCTTTATTTGTAAAAGTTAAAGTGGCTTATTTTGATGCTGCTTAATAAAAGTCAATACAAAATCATACAAACTACTAAGACACTCAACAACTTTGCTTCTTCAGATCAATTTCTTTATATAGCATAGTGGGTTTACTTGTGTAGTTTAAATATTACTATCCGAAACACAATTAGTTATTTAATATGATTATATGACTATAGAACAAGGTAATCTTGTTGGGGTTACAGTGAGGCTAAAAGTGTTAATATTTAAAAAATTTTACTGGGAATTTAAAGAATAAATTTCAATATAAATATATATAATATATTATTCAGTAAACTTAAAAATGTATTTTACTAAACTGAAATACTATCTTTTCCTCTCTTCATAAAAAATGTGAAGTTAAGATTTTTTTGAATAGGATGAGGAGATATTGAACTAGTCTTTTATTTTCTTAACAGAAAAGATATCGTTGCTGAAAAGTCAAATAAATTCTTATTTTACTTCAAGTTGTGTACTTTTGTTAAAATTAATTTTATATTAAGTAGGATATCTTGAAAGATAAATTATTTTACTTTTTATAAAATACCGACTGTCAGAACAAAATTCAGAATCCTCATTTTCCTATTAAAACCAATATTTTCTTACCTTCATTTCTCTTTTCCCCTTTCTTTCTTTCACCTTCCATCACATTTTTCCTCATTCATTTCCAATGATTTGTCCATCCCACATTCCTTTGTCTTGTTGCTGTTTTACCTTATAAGAATTGATATTTTCACATTAGCTATCCACCATAAGATGTACCCCAAAAATTGAACCTGAATTTCGAGAAAGTAGGAATAAATATTGTCTCAATAAAACCTGTAAACAAATTATAACTCTAGCATTCTGGGAAAATACTGTTTGAGTTGTAACTTCGGATGTTAGCATATGGTGTGAAGCCAAAGTATCACATCTTATAGGATACTTATAGTCATATTGAATTAGGTCCAATTCATACAACATCATTTTAACTCACTGATATCTTTAAAAGTCTGTCACAAACACAACCACATATTAAGTTACTAAGGGTTAATATTTTAGGGCCTGAGCTATAGCACAGCAGTAGGGGATTTACCTTGCATGTAGCTGACCTAGGACGGACCTCAATTCAATCCCCAGGCATCCCATATGGTCCCCAGAGCCAGGACTGATTTCTGAGTGCATAGTAAGGAGTAACCCCTTAGTGTCAATGGGTGTGGCCAAAAAACCAAACAAACATTAAGATTTTAATACAGAATTAGAATGAAACCTGTTCTAATATATTATCCTAAAGAAGGTTATACCAGGCAAAGGAAACAATAGCTTTAGTAATTAAGGTTTTTTTTTTTGTTTTTGTTTTTATTGGGTCATACTTGGTGACGCTCTGGGATTACTCCTGTCTATGCACTCAAAAATCGCTCCTGGCATGGGGGACCATATGAGATGCATGAGGAATTGAATTGCAGTCCGTCCTACACTAGGGCCAGCAAAGCAGATGCCTTACCGCTTCACACCACTGCTCCGGCCCCAGTAATTGAGATTTTAAAGTGTATGAAGAAATGAAATTTTAGTCAGATGTTAGAATCATGATAAACCATTATTATAGAAGAATTCTTTAAACATTGGGGCTATCAAATAATATATTTAATATAGTTATTACATTTTTGATGTTTGAATTTTTATATGTATAAAATGTGTACAACAAAACTGACTACAGAAAATCATTGAGAGTTAAGCTACAAAATAATGAACAATTCTACCATATAATTTGTGTTACTTAAAAATAAAGAGAAAGAAAAAGAATGAAAGAGAGAAAAGAAAGGAAGAAAGAAATGAAAACAAGAAAGGGGAAGAAAAAGAGAAAGGAAGTAAGGGAGGGAAAAGAAAAGAAAGTAGAAAGAAGCAAAGGAAAAAAAGAAAAGAAAGAAGGAAGAAAGAAAAAGAAAAAGAAAGGAAGAAAGAAAGAAGACAGAAAAGAAAGAAAAAGAAGGGCCCGGAGAGATAGCACAGCGACATTTGCCTTGCAAGCAGCTGATCCAGGACCAAAGGTGGTTGGTTCAAATCCAGGTGTCCCTTATGGTCCCCCGTGCCTGCCCGGAACTATTTCTGAGCAGACAGCCAGGAGTAACCCCTGAGCACCGCCGGGTGTGACCCAAAAACCAAAAAAAAAAAGAAAAAAAAGAAAAAGAGGAGAAAAGAGAAAAACCAAGAAAGGAAGGAAGGAAAGAAGGAAGAAAGAAAAGCGAAAGAAAAAAGAAAGAAGAAAAGAAGAAAGTACAAAGAAAAAGAGAAAGAAGAGAAAAAGAAAGAATGAAAAAAGAGAAACCAAAAAGAAGTAGGATCATTTTCTTTCATTCACACATCATTTATTACATTTTAAATTACACTCCAGGACATTCATTACTATCACTGAATCTGACCTAACTCTAGCAAAATGGAGGTGGCATATTCACACGTTTCATATCACCTGACCAGCTTCAAACACTTTATAGCTGCCATTAAAATTTGACAAGACCATAATCCTGTTCTAAAATACCTTCATTAAAAATATCCTTATCAAATGAATGTCAAAAAAATCAGATTTTGATTTCACTGTGTAGTTAACCTCCAATTAGTTTTGGGAAAGGAAGTGCATTATAATCACTCTTCAACTATTAAAACAATTTCAAATTTGGTAAATTTCTACTTGTAATTATATAAAACAATGGCAAGTGTCTTTTTAGATAATTATGTCTAATCAGTTATAATATAATCTATTTTAAATACACTAAGAGATATTTCAAAATACCAAATATGCTGCTCAAGCACTTATATCATTTGTATTAGAAGTAAAATACAAGTGTAATATTCTCTACAAATTGAAACTTTATTAACAAAGGTCATAAATTAATAATGTTTTAGAAGCTGTAATTTTTGTTTCAAAAGAGGGTAGACAGGTTAAACTGGATTCAGACTTTTTTCTTATAAAATGTGATACCTCAAATTACCTCTCATCTCGTTCAATTATAAAGTAAAGCTTCGAAAATTTTTCTGAATCAGCCTTTACTGGAAAATTTTTCATCATACTCAATGTCAGTATTGTTCCTGAGTTGTTCAAATAGGAAAGAGTCATATAAACATGATTTGGGCATATGGTATAAACATAAAATAGCTGTTTTGCTGTACACATGAATCTTTGAGTTCTCTGAAATATCTATATAGAATGGTTTCCTCTCCAAAAAATGTTTCTTCCAAAAAAAAACTTTGCAAGCAGTATGTAAAGATTTTGTTATATTTTCAAAATTACACTATTTTGTGAAAAATATTTTTGATAAGATTTATTTGAATAATAGATATTCCCCAGGATGTCATCCAGAGGGAATTTTGCTTTAATTGCCTGCATGATTTTGCAACTAGTATTGACTTATTTGCCAATGAAAAAATACTGGACATTCAATAATAATAAACCAGGACAGGGGAATTTTGATAATATTCTATGATAATATTATTTTAACTCTTTTTGTGAATTTTTATCCCCATTATATGTACATTCCTCACCTAAAATATTTGAGGCTCTGGACTAAGCCTAAATTTGAATAGAAATAGAAAATTAGATTTTAAGTGTTATATCAATCAACTTATTTGTCTATCAGAAACACTAAAACTAAGAGGATTCTGAGCTCATTTAAAGCTATGATGATTGACTGCATTGGTATGAGAATTGGGAGTGTTAATTTAGCATATTAATTTCTCCAAATTCAATTTTGTATGTTCTACAATTGTTTTTATTCTGTTTGGCATTCTTTTTCTATGGCCCAGCACTGATAGTCATACTGCTCACAATTGGGGGGGGAGTATTTGTTTTCTTTTTTGGGCCACCTGCTGACTCTCAGGAATTACTCCTGGCTATGTGCTCAGAAAGTACCCCTGGCTTTGGAGGACCATATGGGACGTGGGGGTGTGGTGGGGGGGATCCAATCGAGGTCCATCCTAGATCAGCCATGTGCAAGGCAAATGCCCTACTGCTGTGCTATTGCTCTGGCCCTGTCATACTGCTCACTTTTTTCCCAAATATTAATTATAGGAAGATTCAAAAAGTCAATATTGATACCAAATCAACAATAGTAGTTCTTACTTTGAATACACTATACTATTTTTAGGGATAATCATTCTACTCGGTGCTTCATTTATGTATTTTATATTAATATTTTAATACTCAGTAAGTGACTGTAAAATGGAATTTTTCAGGGCCAAAGAGATAGCATGGAGGAAGGGCGTTTGCCTTGCATGCAGAAGGACAGTGTTCGAATCTCACATCCCATATGATCTCTCCAGCCTGCCAAGAGTGATTTCTGAACATAGAGCCAGGAGTATCCTCTGAGTGCTGCCAGGTGTGACCCAAAATAAAAAAAAAAGAAATTGAATTATTCTAAATTTACAAAAGTTGCTCAGAATTTTGTTTTGTATGATTCCAGAAAGTATAAGTGCCAAGTTCAAAGTTAATTTGAAACTATGTTACTATAAAACTAAATACTACATTACACTAAATCTACTAGAAAAAATAAATTAATTTAAGCCTATGAATACTTAAATACCAATACAGATAAAATTATTAGTTATGAGAATATTATTAGACCTTTTTATTTATAAAAATGTACTATTTTCATAAATCAATGAGTTATTAATTTAGTTGAGGAAAGCCTCCAAGCATATCAAGGCCTAGAAATCCTTACTGATAATTCAGTTAACTGGGCCTATAGTTGCATGCAAAGATGTGATACTGCTTCATTCTTGTGGTGCTTAGAATCTCCAGACTACACCAGCAGTATTCAGGAGCCTACAGGACCACATCTATTGGTTTTCAAGGCCTTACAGGGTTACACCAAGCAATGGTAGCATATGTCGGATAATACCATAAAGAAAATTCATTATGAAAGCAATAGAATTAAACTAATGTTAATTTTTTTCATGGGTTATGGAAGGAAATGGAAATAAAGAAATAATACAAAACAAGACTAGCTGAAAAAGAAAAATAAATACATGGTAATTTGTAAATAAAATTAAAAAATCATACGGCACTGAATACCAGCTAAAATTAATAGTCTTTATTATATAAATTTTTTGCATTATGTATTGACCAACATGTTCTAGCACTTAAAATAAAGATGACTGTAAATTTCTGAAGTGTGGGGCTGGAGTAATAGCATAGCAGTAAGGCATTTATTTGCCTTGCATGCGGCCAACACAAGAAGGACGAACCCTGGTTTGAATCCCAGCATCCCATATGGTCCCCCGAGCCTGCCAGGAGCAACTTCTGAGCACAGAGCAAAGAGTAACTCCTGAGTGCCACTGGGTGTGATCCAGAAACCAAAAACCAAAAAAAAAAAAATTCTGAAGTATGACATTAGAACTCTGGAAGTTGTTGGAAAGATCCCATTTCTTAAACTCTTATGGTAATATCTGAGTTCTAAATGAGAGATTCAGTTTAAGTCTTAGAATAACATCAGGGACTCATAGTGCCAAATTATATTTGAGTGATGCTGCTTTTTAGAATTCAAATAGAATCATCAATAAGATTCATTTATCAATTCATTTGTTCATTCATATTTCAAATAATTTTGGTTGGTTTATGTCCTATAAATATATAGGCTACACCTGTTACATTATCAATTTTGTTTTCTAATGAACACTTATTGATCACAGACTAAAAATAGGCACAATGTGCTACATAATTAAATGATCTGTTTTTCTTTTCTTATTTATTGTCTTAAGTCTGTTACTCTTATTTTTAGGACTAAAAGCTTGGAAATGATTGACCTAGAACTGTGATTTTTATTTTTTGTTTTGTTTTGGGGCCACACCAGGTGACGCTCAGGAATTACACCTGGCTATATGCTCAGAAATCACTCCTAGCTTGGGGATCATATGGGACACAGGGGAATTGAACCGCAGTCCGTCCTGGGTCAGTCGCGTGCAAGACAAACGTCCTACCACTGTGCTATCGTTCTAGCCCAAGAATTATGAATTTTATTGAAAAGATCATGCGTATGTGTATGTGTATATATAGAGGTGGGATTTATATTTAAGTGACAAAGTCATAGACAATTTTATAATTAAACTTCATACAGTGAAGAGAGGTTGAATCAAAGGTAAGTAGTTAGACTCCAGTTTCTTTTTTCCCATGAAAACTTGTAAACAATGAGAACATTTTCACACCCTCATAGAATCAGCATTTCTTTTCTTTTAGCTTTGGGAAAGCAATTATTTGCAATTTTAGCCAAGAATTAAAAATATTAAGAGGTGAAGTGTCAAGTTAGTGAGAGAAGACATTTCCTCAGGTGGAAAATTACTTATATTAAGTTAATGGTCAGTGATATTTAGTTACCATTTGGTAAATCTGTAAAGGCTGCTTTTTATTGAGAAATTAAAACTTAAGTGAGTAGGCAAAGTATTTATAAATGCAACTATATTTTAGAAGATAAAGTAAAATTTATCATCATCTATCTGTGTAATATACCAATGTCAAAACATGCTCTAGTTTGATTTCTCAGCTGACCAGTATTTAAAATTATATTGTAACATGTAAATAAGTTTACATATAAGAGAATTTTCCCAAAGAAAGTCTAATTTGAGAATCAGAAAAAAACATTCTAATGGGAAGGCTCTGATTAATCTCAACTTCCGAAAAGTAAAATAGCTAGCTAACTCTACTATTCATGTAAATTTGAAACTCAACATGTAAATGTCAATAAAAATAATATGGCATAATAAAATTGTAATGTACTAAATATATATTTCCTGATTTCCTTTGTCTGGAGAATGTTATTTGCTACATAAAATAGCAGGTAGAATCATGTGGTTTTTAAGTTCAGCTACAATAGATCCATTTTTATTTTGTGAAGTTAATAAGTACAATTTTCATAAACTATGAATTTCAAAGTAAGAAGTAGATAGATGCAAAAGATATACTTTTAATAATTATCTCTATCTATTACCTCATATAACTATAAGTAGTTATCTCTATCTTCAGAGTTTTGTCTTCTTATTTATTCAGGAAAGATTTACAGATAATAGAATAAATTGTGAGAATATTAGTCTAAAGTTTGTTTTGTGTTTTTGTCCACTTGTAATTAAGGATGCTTTCTCATTGACTACTACTCACTGCCACATTTGAAAATTACAAAGGTATTCACTTTTTTATATAAATAAGAATGAAGAATTGTTATTATTAAAATTTACTAACTTTTTTGAACATAGAATGATATAATTCCATATAATCAGTTGGAGACAACATCATCTTTCTTCTTTCTCATAATTAATACAGCTTTCCTCTCTCACTCTAATGCCTACATGATATTCAATTTTCACAATGGGGTTTGTACTCACATGTAACAACTAAGCTTCTATTGGGTACAGATATTTTTAATTCTAGTATAAAAGCCTAACAGCAAACAGAAAGTTTCTTAAGGGATTTTGAGTCGTGGTTAAGAAGTGAGGAAATGGTATCGGGATTTTGCTAGCTAGCAGGAAAAGAAATTTTTCAGCTATCATATGTGATGTCAGAAAGATATTTCTGTGAACAGGGAACACAGCAGGATTTACTTACAGGTTGTCAGGGGCAGGGGTTGTTGAAGCTCTTCCCTGTGGTATTCATTCATTTCTTGAGTGCTGTAATAATTATTTGCTTCAGCCAACATGATCTGAAATACATACAAAAAAGCATATAAGTATTCAAATTTTCAATGAAAACCTCAATCCTAATTAACTATAAATCAGTAAAGCCTGGTAGCCTGAGGTAGGTTAAAATGAGAACTTTGTACATGAAAGACTACATATGCCCCTAAATCTAAGAATTTCTTAGTTGCAAACCTCCAAATCGCTACATGCAACTTCCTTGACTTCAATTACCTTCCTAAGGGAAGTGAGAGCAGATTAATCAAGCCAAATAGAAGTCTGTGTCATCAACGAATAAATCATTTTTTTTTCTTCATGTAGTAAAAGTCATAGATCTCAATGGGAGTAGACTTCTTGTCCTGTCATCTGAGAGTGTGGAGTGGAACAAAGTTAGAATTTATACCCTCCTGATTAACTGAATTACGCTCCTGGGGCCTTAGACCTAGAAGGAGTAGTGTTCTTTAAGCACTTTCTTTGTGCTACTCTTAAGAGATTGCACATTTGTTGCTTCATCAAATCATTAATATGCTAATATTCTGTTCTGGTAAAACTGAAAGTATTTTAAGAGACAATAACTGTGACTTCTTCATAAGTATATTTAAAGTATTGCCAATTACTAGACAACAACGTGAAGGTGCTAAAGTGTCATTAATACTCTGATGGTGGGTGAGGTATAGCATTTGAATACCTAAAACATTCCTAGTACTATTATAAAGCATGGGACAAAAAATTGTCTTTGAGAGAGAGAAAGAAAGAAAGAGACATAAGAGATGGTATAGGCAGGGAGGACGGGGAGAAAGAGAGAGTTCGGGAAGCTTTGGGGGAAAACCTTATGAAGTGCTGGGGATCAAACCCAGATCACTCCATCTAGGATTCATACCTTAAGTGTACTATTTTAAATGTACTGGCTTCATTTGCTTTAATTTCTATTCTTTAGAAGTAAGGGGGAAGTTGTAGTGAATGAAGAATTATATACTGTTATCTGATGAAAGGCCTAACACCAATACCCAAATTCATAGTGATCTCTCTTTAATTGAAAGGGAGCTAATAAGGCAATAATGTAAACTATATTATGCTTAATAATACATTAAAATTTTATGGTTCCCAAAGATACTAGATGCACATTCAGGACAACCATGCTCTTTGGATAGTAAGTATTCAAACACCTCAATCTGGGGCTGGAGCGATAGCACAGCTGTAAGACATTTGCTTTGCACAAGGCCAACATAGGACAGAATCCTGGGATCCCATATGGCTCCCCAGCATGCCAGGAGTGACTTCTGACTGCAGAGCCTGGAGTAACCCCTGAGCACAAAAACAAAACCCAAAAATCAAACACCTCAATCTCCCCAACTCATTTGCTATAAATTTTTTTCCCACCAGTCCAGATGCTATATGAGCATTTTTCGTTCTTTGGTTATTTTATTTAATCCTGTATAGATTAGATCTCATAATCCATATTATAGTGTTTCTGTAAAAATTGAAGAGTTAGGGGGCCGGGTAGGTGGCGTTGGAGGTAAGGTGTCTGCCTTGCAAGCGCTAGCCAAGGAAGGACCGCGGTTCGATCCCCCGGCGTCCCATATGGTCCCCCCAAGCCAGGGGCGATTTCTGAGCACATAGCCAGGAGTAACCCCTGAGCGTCAAACGGGTGTGGCCCAAAAAACAAAACAAAAAAAAAAAAATTGAAGAGTTAATTTAAAAAAAACAGGTGTGATTTGGCTCTGTGCAATATTAATACAAAATCTCCTTTCCTCAAAACATAAAGTTCTTTTGGCATTTAATAAAGACCAGACATAACTGCACCTTACACATTTGCTTTTCTTTGAATCTGGTTCATTGAAAAGAAGATTGGCCATTTATGTCTGTCTTTTTCTTTCTGTCCCTCTCCAGTGAATTCACTGTTGAATTTCAATGAAAAATAGATGTTACAGACATTAGTGGAGAAGTCTGCAAATTCACTTTCTGATATCATTTACATAGAGAAAAATATTGCTTTTCTGATCTCTTTTTTTTTTTTTTTTTTTTTTTTGGTTTTTGGGCCACACCCAGTGACGCTCAGGGGTTACTCCTGGCTATGCGCTCAGAAGTCGCTCCTGGCTTGGGGGACCATATGGGACACCGGGGGATCGAACCGCGGTCCGTCTCCTAGGCTAGCGCAGGTAAGGCAGGCACCTTACCTCGAGCGCACACCGCGCCCGCCCCCCCTGATCTCTTTTATGTTACAACATTGCTGATAATTTCTACTCACTCAATTACTAGAACTTAACATAACATTAATAAAAATTATTTTAGATTTGTAGTATGTTATAGTAATAGATATTTAAAACACTATATGTATATTACTATTTCTCTACCTATCTCTCTATCATCTACCTGTCTATGTATGTATGTATGTATCTATCTATCTATTATTTATCATCTAACTAGATTCCTCCAGAATCCTTAAAACATTTTATTTTTCTTATAAATAAAGAACAAATGCTGATGTCAAATGGTACTGCCACCCCATGTCCTTCACCAGAGGGCCTGAATTCATATACCATTGTGCCAAGATCCCTGTCCACAACCACAACCCTGCTTCCCAGCACCCTTAAACCACAGTTTCCAGAAATATATCTTAGTCACCCAAATTAAACTTTCCATTATTTAGTAAAATCTAATGAAATTGTACTTACCTTTTCTTAGTTTTCTGGATTTTATGCATTTGTTTTTGATTTTGGTTTAGACCCAGTGATACTCAGAGATCACTCTTGGTGATATTCATGAAACTGATTTGTGGTGCTGAGTTAAAATCTTAAATTAGTCACATGCAAGGCAAGCACCATACCAGCTATATTTTCTCTCCAGCCTATGTATTGATCTTAGCCTCAGACTTTTTCTAATCTTTTATAATCCTTGATCAAGGAAGAAGTTGAGAGATCAATCTGTTGTGCATAAAGTCTTTTATCAGTAGCATTATTAGTATGTTAAATTTGTAAGGAAGTTAAAATGTTAAGATGGGTGTATATTAACATTTTGGAACTTTATAAAAATAAATTTTACATAATAAAGTGTATCCATTTTGAGCACATATGTTGATGAGCTTCAGGAAATAAATAAGAATAGAAAAACCACTCTCATCATATCAATATATGGCATTTCCATTACTCAAAAATCTCTGAGCCAAAGTGAAGTTGATCTTCCTCTATCAACCCCAGTCCCAGGTACTCATTGAATGTTGTTTGTTCTTGTCACTTTAGTGGTTCCAGGATCTTTACATTTTAATTGAATCAGACAATATATCATATTTGAGTCTGGTTTTCATCACTAAAATAGAATGTTGGAATCTTCTTTTATGTTCCTTATGTTCACATTTGTTAAAAAATTTACTACTTAAATATCTAGAAATATAATCATCAAATGGGGGTAAATAGTATGTGACAGAGGGATTTTAGATAATTTAAGCAATTTTTGAATATTCCTTAAATTCTTAATTTTCATTTGATATCTTCAAAATCAATAAAAAGCTTTCCATGTAGTTACATTTATTTTTGTAATAGTTTTCAAGAAAAAATACTGGATGTTTGAGCTGAGATATAATTTTAGAGATTGTTAACATGCTTTAACAACCAGAAGAGAATTATTGTCTAATTAGAATAGTTTTATGTTTAATGCAAAACCTTCCATTAATGTAGTAGTACTTGAAAGATTTGTTGGGCTTTTATTCTTAAGTAGTTTAAAATTTTGTCTTATTTATGCTATTAATCTGTATTAGTATAATACTCATTTTAGCCTTATGTAATCTGATTAAATTTGGCCATAATTATTCTAGTTTAACTGCTATTATTAGGGTTACTATACTATTTCACGGGGGGCAACTTAGGGCATAAAAAAATACAAAGAGATAATGATAGCTATTACTCATTGGTAATTAAGCCAATGAAAGGAATCACTTTATACTTTACACATTTGTGTACCATTGAGTTTTCTTAACACCCTTATCTACTGGATTTGTTTTTGGATCCTTTTGATAGGTTAGGAACCTTATCTATAAGGAATTAGAATTTCTCAAATTTGAGTCAGACTAAATCTATTGGCATAATTTTTTAACACTATACCGCATGATCGCATAAAAATTGTGAGTTTGGGATTATATGTCTCATAATACCTTTCCCAAAATTAAACTGTAAAATAGTACCTAGAAAAGAGAGAGATCACTTTTCTTCAGAGACCTTAAAGCCAAATTGGTCTAACATTTTATCTAGGGTGCTACAGATATTGATCCAAATTAAAGTCAAGATAGTTTCTAAAAAAATTTTTCTAGATCTATAATTCAGCATCTTGGTTCTTGGGTATTTAGACCTAAAAAATATACTTATTATACCTTACATATCAGAGCTACCTATTTTTTTCAACTATGACATTTTATTCTTCCTTATTTTGGTTTCTGAAAAGTAAAACTATTTCTTAAGGTTATTTTAGTAAAAAGACTATTGTAATATAAAAAAGGTTTTTTTCTCTCTCTCTCCCTCTCCCTCTTTTTCCTTCTCAATTTTTTCTATTAGCCATTCTTTCCCCTTTGCTTTCTAATAAAATCTATTATGTTTTAACTGAATAAAAGACTCTCTGGTCAAGCTACATTTTCCCACCTCCTTTTTACTTAGAGGTTGCAACATTACTAAATTGTAAGTAAAAAGAAGGAATATGAAATAAGGAAAAACAAATTCATCTCTTTCTTTTTTTTTTTTTTTTTTTTTTTTTGGGCCACACCCAGTAACGCTCAGGGGTTACTCCTGGCTATGTGCTCAGAAGTTGCTCCTGGCTTGGGGGACCATATGGGACACCGGGGGATCGAACCGCGGTCCGTCCAAGGTTAGCGCAGGCAAGGCAGGCACCTTACCTTTAGCGCCACCGCCCGGCCCGAAATTCATCTCTTTCAAGATGAATTTATTTTACTTTTTCTCCCTTGCTTCCCACCTTCTATATCTGGAAAAATGACATGTAAGTATAGTGGCCGACTTGAACATAAGGCCATATAGTAGGAATGTCATGGCCAACCGACTATGTTCTTAGAATACATTTTATTATACAACTTTAAATGAAGTAAAATGACTATGTTTATATATCATTATGCATATATGTTTTTATATATAATTATTAGCTGATTCATGGCCAACACATGATGGTGCTGATATAATAATGAAGCGTGGCCAGGGCCCTATCAGACAATGCGAAAGAGGCAACTAATTGCTAGTAATAATTCAAACCTGGTGTCATGTATATACAAGTCACCTGTTCCACTACTTACACCATAGCCCATATCTTTTAATAATATATTTGAAACCTATGTAATTAAAATCATGTATTTTAAGTCTGTCTAATTTAAATAATATATTCTATTGTTCCATTGTAATAAGAATGTGGTAGAATAAATGTTACAGTTATGATGAGATGTTACCATAATAAGTGCTAAAATATGAAGTTTTAACCTTGCCATCATATTAAGGGAGGCAAAGAAATACACCTCATAGTCTGAAGAAGGGTGACTTGATATGAAGTTATAAAATATTTAGTTTAAAATTTACTTGTGATACTTTTAGAGGTAGGCAACATCTTTGCTGAAACTGTAACTTTAAAGTCAGTGGCTATAAAAAGTAAAAATGTTGGTGGACTTCAGCAAATATTTTGACTTTTAGTAACTATCATAGAAAAAGGTCTGGTTAGTCAATTATTAGCCAGTTTGCAAGCAAACATGGAAGAGGGTAGAAACACCTAATGGAGGTGTTGATCGAAATAAGTACTGATTTTATACTATAAAAGATATGGTATTTCTTAATGAATTTTTTTAAAGGTTAGTTGTATAACCAATGCCAGGGTCACTAAATAGCTCATAATAATGACCTGTGTCAAGATTTTATCTGGGTTGGCAATAGGCAATAGAGAGGTGATGTCAGGTTGAGTTAACAGAACACTTGGAAACTAAATGTTTGTTTCCTTATAACATCTGTCAGTATTTTAGATAAAGTCATTATCAAAAAGTGAATTTTTCTAAAAGAAAATGAGAACTTAACAAATTGGTTTTAAGAATAAAAGAAAGAAAAGTGTCTGTTGAACGACAAATCAATGTTAAAATATAAGATTGTAATAACAAACTAAATGTCTTAGAGAAAAAAATAGTCGTGGCTGTGAATACGGTGGTATGAGATATAGTTTTTTTGAAAATAGATAAAAGTTTTGGCATAATTTCTTATAAAAATTTAAGGGAAATATGTATACAAATATGACTTTAAATGTAACTTATTCTTTAACAAAAATGTAAAGGTTTCAAAAGAGAAGTGTAGTTAAACAAACTATTATTTGTCACATTTGTAAATATATCACCATATTATTTTGATATATTAGTTTTATATTCCATTTCTTCTCTGAGTGTTGCTATAGGAGAAATCCAATTTGAATTTTTTCAACTTGTTTCCTTTTTTCTCATCATAGGAATTTGAAGAATTGGAAAAGAATCAGAGATATTGAGGAAAACAAGATATTGCTTGATATTGTCAAAATTCCATTTACAGAATCATTGCAAGGTCTTTTGGGCCCATAATCCAAAATTAAAGATCCTGTCACTCAGATTCCTGCCATTTAGTAGTCACCTTCTATCTATATAGAGTGAGTTTCATCATTGGGTAACCAACCAACTATTACCATTGCCAACACTTATTGGGGAAATAGCATGATGCTACATCTATTCTCTCTCATACATTCAACATTTACCTTTATAAATTGTCCCTAAATCACCCAATTTGAAGAGGTCATTTATTGTATTTTAGGAATTTGCTTGTTTATATATATATTATTTTTTTTTGGTAAGGACCACCTTTATTACTTTTTTTTTTAACATAATTTTTATTTTGATCATAGTGGCTTACATATTGTTGACAATAATATTTTAGGTACATATTTACATAAAATCAGGGGGGATTCCCATCACCGGTTTGTCTTTCCTACTCCTCCGTTTTTGTCCTACCTCCCATATCCTCTTCCCTATATTTTTATTTGTTTTGGGGCCACACCCAGAGGCACTCAGTCAGGGGTTACTCCTAGCTCTGTGCTAAGAAATAGTTTCCTGGCGGGTCCGGTGAGGTGGCGCTGGAGGTTAAGGTGTCTGCCTTGCAAGCACTAGCCAAGGAAGGACCATGGTTATATCCCCCAGCATCCCATATGGTCCCCCAAAGCTAGGGGCAATTTCTGAGCACTTAGCCCGGAGTACCCCCTGAGCATCAAACAGGTGTGACCCGAAAAAAAAAAAACAAAAAAACAATACAAAAACAAAAAAAAAAGAACAAAAAGCTCCTGGGAGGCTCAGAGGTCCATATGGGATGTTGGGGATGGAACCTGTGTACATTTTGGGTTGGTGTTTGCAAGACAAACACCCCACCGCTGTGCTATCACTCCTGCCCCATGGTTTACAGGTACAAAATTACATTTATATGTACTATGATACTTAAAATAAAACGTAGTATATAAATTAATAAGATCAAAAGGAAAGACAGAAATCAGTATATTGTTCTATTATGGTGACAAGTTTAAAGGTGAACCTTTTTACGTTCCTTAATTACATTTATTGAAATCTAGAGAAGTTTTACTGGTTAAAAAATGTAAAATTGTTGCTAGGAATTTTGTCAGGTGCATTTTCTTAGCTTTGCCTTATTACTTAGATAAGAATGAATCATTAACATATTGAATTTATGTAAATCACCATAATCATCTGCTTTTTTTCTTTCTGCTCCTAGGCCACAGAGAATTGCTCAGAAGTTTTGAAAGCAAGCTAACTTGATCTTATTCAGATTTTTTTTTTTAATTTTAAGCAAAAACAAAGCAGATTCTGACTGATTCACGAAGAATAGTGTGTTAACTTGGTAAAAAGATCTCACAAATTAAACTTCTAATAGCATCATCTAAACTGTAGAATTGTCTTTTAAAAATGAAGTCTTTTATCATCACTATCACAGACACTAGATTCTGCAATCTGCCTATGGAGAACTGAATATTTAAATTTGCTATGAACTTTGAATATCTGAACCTTGCTATATGCTAAAGCTCTGATAGCCATTCCTCATGGTAAAACTTCATCACCATTCTCTCTGCAATGTGAAGGCTAAATAGAGGTCCATCTCCAACAAGTGCTGTGTAAAATAAAATAAAATATCATTTTATATCATGAGTTCATCTTATTGATGGAATTTCAATATAGATTTGAATTTCAGCTACAGGTAGTAGAAAGTTGATTTGTACCTTTTTTCTCCTAGAAAGGGGAATAGATATTTATCAGTCACAGAAAGCACATTATTTTACTATCTGATATCACATTCTTGAAGGAAAAAAAACAACAAAAAATTACTTTCACACATATTCTTTAGGCTTCAAATCTCAAAATTAAGCAAAGCGTCATCAAAGTAGATTTCTTCTGAGGGTGATCCCCTTGACTTGTAGATGATCTTGTAGATGTATATAATTTGTTTTAGGCATTCTTTCCTGAGTTGTGAGTAGATGTCTTAATCTCTTCTGGGAAGGACACTAGTCATGTTGGGCTAGGGTGCTAATTGGTGGGATGTATTTTTTGTTATTTCTTTCTTAGAGGTCTTATCTTTAATTCAATCTGATTTGGATATACAAGACATTAAAACCTCAATATATAAATTTCAAGGAAGGAGGACACAATTGGGTTTATAAAAGAAGATATTTGAAATACATGACAATTAAAATATCATGGCATGGTACTGAATTAAACTTTGAATGAAACCACACTGTTGAAAACAGTATTGGTTCAATCAAAAAATAAAATATATGGGCTACAAATTAGATGATTATGTTTATCATATGAAATGTGATAATCTTGATTATTGTACTGTGGTCAAGAGAGAAAAAATGTGCTTACTAAAATATTTAAAAGTAGTCATGTGTTTTATGATTTACTGTCAAGTTTTGAGACAAAGGAAGAGCATAGTTGGTAAATGTATTATTGTGTTTCTTTTATGCTTTTTTTGTGGTTCACACCCAGAAGTATTCAGCATCTATTTCTGACTCTGAGCTCAGTGATTACCCATGGAAGGGTTTGAGAAACCTTATGGATTGTCTAGAATCAAACCTTAGTCAGCTAAGTGGGAGGCAAGTGTCTTATCTATTATACTATATCCAGGATCTAAAGTATTATTCCTATAAGTTTGATAAACTCAAATATTTTTCAAAAAAGAGTATTTTGAGATTTACTGAAAAGTTGCAAAGTTATAGGCTATTTCAATGAGCCACCCATGAGAAGCATATCTTTTTTAAGCGTATCATTTTTATACACTATTGTTTTCTTCTTAAAATTCTGAAATAAATCACTCCTACTAAATATAAAGAGAAACTACCATTTTCTGTATAAAATGAAAGATTAAATTTACTTAGTAATAGAGAAATTCCATATTATAAGAATCAAGGAAAGAGATGATAGTATTTAAATAAAGGCTACCCCCTTTTTTATCTTTTAGATAGGGGCTCATGCCTTTTTGATAGAAATTTGGGAAACAAATTACTTTGTTTTACTTCATATTTTTGCATTTTTCTAATAAAACTAAGAACAATAAACATAAAGAAATAAAGGGGTCAGGAGCCAAGTGGTCTCAGGTGAATTATTGGAGATAAAAAAGTCAAAGTTGGGGGCCGGAGAGATAAGCACAGTGGTAGGGTGTTTACCTTGAAAGCAGGTGATCCAGGATGGATGGTGGTTTGTATCCTGGCATCCCATACTGTCTTCCATGCTTGCCAAGAGTGCTCTTTCTTTCTTTCTTCTTTTTCTTTCTTCTTTCTTTCTTTCTTTCTTTCTTTCTTTCTTTCTTTTCTTTCTTTCTTTCTTTCTTTCTTTCTTTCTTTCTTTCTTCTTTCTTCTTTCTTTTCTTTCTTTTCTTTCTTTCTCTTTCTTTCTTTCTTTCTTTCTTTTCTTTCTTTCTTTCTTTCTTTCTTTCTTTCTTTCTTTCTTTCTTTTCTTTCTTCTTTTTTCTTTTCTTCTTTCTTTCTTTCTTTCTTTCTTTCTTTCTTTCTTTCTTCTTTCTTCTTCCTTCCTACCTTCCTTCCTTCTTTCTTTCTTCTTCCTTCCTTTCTTTCATTATTTCTTTCTTTCTCTCTTTCTTTCTTTCTTTCTTTCTTTCTTTCTTTCCCTTCTCTCTATTTCTTTCTTCCTTCCCCTACTTCCTTCTTTCTTCCTTCCTATCTTTCTTCCTTCTTCCTTCCTTTCTTCCTTCCTTCCTTTCTTTCTTTTTCTTTCTTCTTCTTCCTTCCTTCTTCCTTCCTTCCTTCCTTCCTTCCTTCCTTCCTTCCTTCCTTCCTTCCTTTCCTTCTTCCTTCCTTCCTTCCTTCCTTCCTTCCTCCTTCCTTCCTTCCTTCCTTCCTCCTTCCTTCCTTCCTTCTTTCTTTCTTCTTCTTTCTTCTTTC
Organism: Suncus etruscus; assembly: GCF_024139225.1. Classification (NCBI taxonomy): domain Eukaryota; kingdom Metazoa; phylum Chordata; class Mammalia; order Eulipotyphla; family Soricidae; genus Suncus; species Suncus etruscus. The sequence goes on along the minus strand of NC_064848.1, from coordinate 124,132,338 downwards.
TTTCTTCTTTCTTTCTTTCTTTTCTTTCTTATCTTTCTTTCTTTCTTTCTTTTCTTTCTTTCTTTCTCTTTCTTTTCTTTCTTTCTTTCTTTCTTTTCTTTCTTTCTTTCTTTCTTTTTCTTTCTTTCTTTCTCTTTCTTTCTTTCAATTTCTATTATGGCCAAAGTGAATTACACATTTTCACAGTAATATTTAAGGCACATAGTGACAATGAATGAGGGGCATTCTCACCACCAGTGTTGCCCTCCCTCTACCCCTGTTCCTGGCATGTATCCCAAATCTCCCTCCCCCCATAATGCTAGTGTAACTGGTCCCCATTTGTACAGCTTGTTATAGATTGGGTATCGTTTCTGTTGTCATTGACTTTGGATTTGGTGTTCATGTCTGATCATTTTTTTATTTCCACTAAAAGTTCATACAATTTTCTGGTCCTGATATCATTTATTTACCCTTCTCAAATTATGAGGTTGAACAAGATGATTCCAGTAATGTGGTTCTGTTGGAGATATAAAAAAAAGAGGGGGAAACTAGGAGTTCATCTAGGTGTTATAAATATCAATTTAGAAGAAGAAAGGAAAAAAGAAGAAAAGGTAACAAAATAAAAACATAAAACAACAAAGCAATAGCAATAAAAATACAAACAAAAAACAAACAAAAAACCAAAACCAGCAACTACAAAAACAAACAAATAAAACCTAAACTAAACTAAAAAAAAAAATCAAAAACAAGACAAAACAACAAAAAGTCAAAAAACCCAAACAAAGAAACCCAAACCACAAACCTTAAAAAGGTTTGTTTCTTCTTCTTCTTCTTCTTCTCTTCTTCTTTTCTTCTTCTTCTTCTCTTCTTCTTCTCTTCTTCTTCTTCTTCTTCTTCTTCTTCTTCTTCTTCTTCTTCTTCTTCTTCTTCTCCTTCTTCTCCTCCTTCTCCTCCTTCTCCTTCTCCTCCTCCTCCTCCTCCTCCTCCTCCTCCTCCTCCTCCTCCTCCTCCTCCTTCTTCTCTTCTTCTTCTTCTTCTTCTTCTTCTTCTTCTCTTCTTCTTCTTCTTCTTCTTCTCTTCTTCTCCTCCTCTTCTCCTCCTTCTTCTCCTCTTCCTCCTCCTCTTCCCACCTCCTCCTCCTCCTTCTCCTTCTCCTCCTCCTCCTTCTTCTCCTCCTTCTCCTCCTCCTCTTCTTCTTCCTCTTCTTCTTCTTCCTCGTCTTCTTCCTCCTCCTTCATCATCTTCTTTTTCTTTTCCTTCTCCTTCTCCTCCTCCTCCTTTTTCTTCTTTGCAAAGTCACAGTAAGTATGGGGAAATTAGAAAGAGAATTCCCTTGGCCTAAGAAATACAGGGTTTCTCAGCCCTTGAAGCATACTGCCATGGGAACTACAGGCTTCAGACAGGCTCATTTTTACACCCCAAGGTCTTCTCATGGTGCCAGGAAACTTTCCACTCAGTTGTGGATGATAATATCAGTTCTCTGTAGCTAGAGATCTTGGTATTTGCATAGGTCATAGGACAAAGGCTAGGGGAGAGTTTTTCTTTACGATTCTAAAAGTTCTGTTCCATCACTGTTGTTGTAATCAGATTTCTGTAATTAGTGATCCTGGTTTTTACTCATATCCTAGAACAGAGCCTGGGACAGTCTTTCAGTATGGTTCCGAAATTCTGCAGTTGTTAAAGTCAGACCTCTGGATTAAGATATCTTGGGTTTTGTATGAATCCTAAGCTGAGGCCTAAGCTAGGATCTTTCTCATTGGCCCCACAATAGGTTCTGCCCAGTCCATGTTTGTCTAAGTCAGTCTTCTGCAGTTAGCGATTTGGGTTTTTGCATAGAGCAATGGATAGATATGTATCGCAGAGCATATCTTCTGACTTCATTGTACCATTAGGTGATGAGATAGGGCAACCGTCTCTTAGATCAAGTTGTTGCCATATCAAAACTGGTGCAAGTTGGTGCCAGAGTGGTATTAGGAATTTCTCAGGAAGGAGTTTGGTTCCTGGTGCTGTTATTGGAACTTGTGTCAGTTCCACGTCTGGGATCTGGGGTTCTGGTTTGGATAGTCGCTGTACAATCACATGAGTCCAAGTTGGGTCCACATGACACATGCTCAGTGTCGGAGGAACCCCTGTATTATAAAATGTATGGGTTCTTATCCCTAGTAGATGAGAGCTTGTTTCTATATGTAAAAAATGATGTCAAATTGTATTACTGGTGCATTTGGGGGTAAGAATGTCAGGCTACACAATCTCAGTGCCCTGGTTTTGAGCTGAGCTTTTATTGCAGGCAGGACTTTATCTTGTAGGTTTTCATACCAAGCAGAACCAAGACAGGTGAAGTTAAAGAGGAGAAAGCAGTATATATATATATAAATATATATATATATATATAATATAATATATATATATATAATATATATACTGCTTTCTCCTCTTTATATATATACATATATACATATATTAGAAGAAATAACTAAAAATAAATTTTAAAAAGAAATTAAAGAAAATAAGTTATTTAAGAGGCTCTTACATTGGGGAATAAACAGACTAGGTGGTATTAAACATATAGAGGTTTTAAACATATAAAGGACATATAGGCCTCCCCATTAAATCTCTTGAGATATTCTTGTGGGAGTAAAATCTAGGGCACATTTTTATCATGGGCCTGTTGAGTTTGAGAAATGATTTGCGACCATAGGGATCAGGTAAGTGTCCTTGGGCTGGGGGTCCTTCTGCGGCTGACTCGGAAGCATGTAGCAGTCCACATTTGGGAGGGTGAGAAGCTAGGCCACAAAGCAGCAGGAGTATTGGTTGTAGTTTCTTGCTGGTACATGAGATGTGGGACTGAGAGGGTGTCCTTTTTGCTTTGGGAATTTTGGCTTATTGGGGCAGGAGGTCTGTATCAGTACTTAATGAATTAAGAACTGAGGGTAAAGAGTGATTTCTGAGTGCTGAGCCAGGAGTAACCCCTGTGTCACCAATATGACCCAAAAACAAACAAAAAGTCAAAAACAATAAATATATATATATATATTCTATAACACTATAACAATCTAAACTTAAAATGAGTCTGTTAGACTGGCAAGCTGAGGGCAAAGGGTGGGGGGTGTAGGATGCAATCTGGGGACATTAGTGGAGGGAGGTCCACACTGGTGGTGGGAATAGGCCCTGATTCACTGTATGTCTGAAATTCAACTATGAAGAACTTTGTAAATCACAATAATTTCAATAAAATAAAATAAAATAAAATGATTTAAGTAAAGGTACAGGTGATAAATGTTGAGGAAAGTTAAAAAAATAAAAGCTAAAAAAATTGTGAGGTAGGATTATTATTTTTTTTTCATGGAAGCAGAGGTCTTGAATCAGAGTGATAGTACAGTGGGTCAATCATTCATCTTACACACACCTAACCTGAATTCAATCCTCAGCATCACTTATGGTCCCCCACATCTGCCATGAGTGATCCCTGATTGCAGAGCCAGGAATAAGTGCTGAGCACCTCTGGTTTTGTCTTCAAAATGAGCAAATAAGTTGTAAAAGATTTTGTAAGATGATGATCTTGGCTTTAAGATTCTAGGAAAAGTTTCAAAATAATGTAAAAACATGAAAACATAACCAGGAAATTAAGAGAATGAGGGGTGAAAATATGTGTAGGAAGTTGATCAAGCTATTTATTATTTACTTTAGAAAAATAATATTAAAATGAAAATAACAAAAAAATTCTTTTTTTTGCAATATATTGGATAGAAAAAATGAAGTATTTTACCTGAGAATCCTACAAGGGAAGTAATGGCCTGGGGAAAATATCAAGTTTCTATTAGAATGTAAAAATGGATTGAGGGGAAACAGGTTATTAAAAAAACCTATAAGCTTTAATGATCTTTATTGATGAAAGAAGAGAGAATGAAAATATGTTGTATATTGTTGGTTTTTGTTTTTGTTTTTGTTTTGAGTCACACTCAACAGTGCTCTGAGGTTATTCCTAGCTCTGTGCTCAGAAATCGCTCCAGGATTGAACCCATGTATGTTCTGGGTCAGGCATGTGTAAGGCAAACTCCCTACCATTGTGCTACCACTCTGGCCCCATGTTGTATATTGTTGAATAAAAATATAGTATTTCTTTATCATAATATCTCCCTACAATTGATCAGTAAGATAGTTTAACATTTTTTTCAATCTTTAAGTGTTAACACTATTTGTATAATGCCAAAACTGAAACTGATCTCTAAAGTAGAGAAATATTAGGATTTTTACTGTTGTCTGAAAGGGTCTCAAAACTATGGTATTTAAGGGTTTCATTTCTTTACCAAAGTATAGCATTCTCATTTTCATTACTTTATTAAAAATCGTTGGAAAAAGAATAAAATTTATCACAATATAAAAATTAAAGTGTATGATAAATTTAATCGTAGAAGATTGCTTCAATTTCAGCAAAAGTTTATATCAGACTATTTAAATAAAAGCTATTATGACCTTAATGGAATTTGTACCTCTTGGTCTCCACACATGTGCAGTAATCAAAGTACCCTGACTCCAAGTGTTTATTCACATCTGTCAGCTAAATCATAGATTCAAATGCAAAACGTAACACTCAGGAACATTATGTGGATTTGTGACACTCCCTGGAGGACTCTGGGTCCATAAAGCAATGAATGGGTTATAAGAAGACATAAATATGGTATTTTCATCTATGACAGATGCAATCTTACTCCAATGTTATTTATATTATATAAAGGGAAATTCAACCTATTTTCCTTAGTCAAACTGAAGGGAGATGCCTTTAGGGATGAATAAATGAATAGTTCACTATTAATTTCTAATAGCTATGAATTCATCTCTGAAAGTGTCAAATTTTAGAGATTTTTTAAAAAAATGGCTCATGTTTTTTTCCTTTTACATTTGTATGTGTGAAGAAATGTAGCCAAAAGAAAATTGTGATAACAGAACATCCATTATTTCATTTGTAATCATTTTAAATTGTACAAAGTTTAACTATCTTTGGATTTTAATGACTAATTGAAAGGATACCAAATTAGGCTCCTATAAAACAATGCTTTCAGTTCCTTAATGTTCTTTGTGCTGTCTGGAAACTAAACTAACACAAAGACATGAAAGCCTATGAGACACAGAACTCATTTGAGGAGACTTGGAAAACCACTGAGATGCAGAATTCTGGGTCTACTGCATCCTTGGATGCCCTGGGAGAGCCTCCAATGCGGAAACAGGCCACATTGAGGTAACTACCCTCACAATGAACTTTAAGTGGAAACCATAAATAAATTAATGTGATTTAGCAAAAGGTAAAAATAAAAATAAAGAAAAAGTTAAACATTTGCCTGCATTTCCTTTTGAGACGTATACTTACTTTAGAGCAATCTGTTTGCATCTACCCGAGATGTGTACTTTCCACACTAACAAAAGTCCTCCTTCTCTCTTGTGCATCCCCTATCTCTTTCTGTCCCTGTATTTCCCAAATAAACTTGTTTTGATTTACTACTCATCTCCTCCTGAAATTCTTTTCTGTAAGAAAGGAGAAGGACAAGAAAGCATGGTTGAATTAAAACTGACTTTCCTTTTCTGCAAATTCTGAAATTCCTGGGAACTTTGGTGTAAACTCTCAGAACTGCTATTTCAGGTAAGTACAGCTTAGTTCTGAACTTTCCGTTTGTATCTAACAGGCATTTTTAAGAATATGCATCCCCTTCCCGCTTCTCACTCAATTTTGTTTTTCTCCTCACTATACTTTGAGGCTAGAATGTTCTCAATCATTGCATTTCTTCATGTAAGTTATTCTAAATACCATGTATATGTGATATCATTCTGTATTTATTCTTTTTCTTCTGGCTTACTTCATTTAACATATATTCCAATTCCATCCATGTTAAAGCAAATTGATTATTGCATTATTGTTTATAGCTATGTAGTATTCAATTATGTATAATGGACAGCGGGACAGGGACCAATGTAGTCTTAAGTGTATTGATGGTGTTAAGAAAGGACAGAACTAGGCTGGAGAGATAGCACAGCGGTAGGGTAGGTGTTGCACGCAGCTAACCCAGGACGGACGTTGGTTCAAATCCTGGCATCTCATATGGTCCTCTGAGCCTGCCAGGTACAATTTCTGAGTGCAGAGGTAGGGGTAACCCCTGAGCACCGCCAGGTGTGACCCTCCAATTTTTTTCTTAAAAAGAAAGGACAGAACTAAATATTTAAGCCAGAGTCAATATAATAATGAGACCCAAACTTTAACAACCAAAATTTAAAAAGAGCCTGTTATCCTGTCAGGCTAGGACAGTGTTTCTCAATTATTTTCTGTCATACCCCCCTAGGAAGAAGAAAACATTTTTCGTGCGACTGTATCTTTATTAAAAAAAAAACTTTAACCTGCAAAACAGAAATATATAAAATAATTTGAGCTGAATTTTTAATCAGTTGTGATGTCTGGATTAATGGCTACAATGATCATGTTTTGCAATGCATAGCTTTTCAAAGCGGGGTTTGAAGCAGGACACAGCAACTCTCAGCTCCAGAGACATACAGAGCTATAAACAAGGGGCTTTCTTGTTATGACAGTGTTTGCAGAGGTCAAACGCACCCCCTTTATGGAGCCTCGAGCTCCCCACCTGGGATGCACACTCCACTATTTGAGAAGCAGTGGGCTAGGATAAGTGGGTGTCATTGGATGGACTGTAGGAACATTGCTGAAAGGTTGACATTGGTGGTAGGATTGGTCCTGAAACATTGTATGTCTAAAACCCTACTATGAATAACTTTGCAAATCACAATAGCTAAATAAAGGAAAAGAATATGTATTATCATTTTCATGGTTATGAATGTCAAATATTCACAAGAAAGCATCAATGAACAACTTAATCTTTTTATTTCAAAAACCAGAATCAGATTGTAATATGAAATTTTGTCTTCAAATAATTTTCTAGTAACAAGTAGCATTCATATTCTGAATCTCTAAAACATTGCTAAAAAATGTTAGAGGTACTTAATTTAAACTCTAATTATAAAATTTAAGTAATACAATTTTTTTACTTTACACCCACCCATCCATTCCCTCCACCCTCAACTTAAACTCTGTTCTGTAAAAAGCAACCAAGAGTGTCTACTAAGAAAATAAAAAGGAACTCTCAATTAATTCAGTTTAGCAAACCTACTAGATCTCTTTCAGATTGTTGATTAAAATACATAAATAATTTGCTCTGTTCTGTTAAAGAGGCGAAGCATAACACGATCAAAGAGGTGAGCTTTTTAGAAATCAATTTAGAATGGCTCATTTGAATTTTATATTAGAAATAGGAGCTAATTTGTATTTATCTTTGTTTTATGTCATTTCCAATATGCAATTTTTTTGTAAAATAAATTATTTGAAGTTAATTTTCATACTTCTATTCTATGTAGAAATCGAATTCTGGGGCCACAGCAGTGGCTGTGTCTGCCTTGTGTGCACTAGCCTAGAACAAAGAGTGGTTCTATCCCCCGGAATGCCATATGGTCCCCCAAGCCAGGGGCAATTTCTGAGCATATAGCAGGAGAACCTCTGAGTGTTACCAGCTGTGGCCGAATAAACAAAAAACAAATAAAAAACAACAACAAAAAGAAACTAAATTCTTCCCTATTTTATAATATATTTTTAAAAAGTTGAAGCTTTTGTAACAGCATATGTACCAGTTTCAGTTTAGAAGACTTCCCATTGTATATATCAGGTGATCTGACTTATTTTATCCAAAGTAAAATCTTTTCAATATTTATTCAGTGAAATATAAACTTTAAGGAAATTCTAAAATTAATAATATTTTTTAAAGAAAGTATTCCAGACCAAGGCTCATAAATGCTTTAAAATATATACTACTGGGGCCGGAGAGATAGCACAGCTGTAGGGCGTTTGCCTTAAAAGTAGCCAATCCAGTACTGAAGGTGGTTCGAATCCAGATATCGCATATAGTACCCCGTGCTTGCCAGGAGCGATTTCTGAGCACAGAACCAGGAGTAACTTCTGAGCGCCAACAGGTGCGACCCCCTATATATTATATGTTATTATATAATATATTATATATGTGTATATATATTACAACTCATTAGATTTACCAAGGGACCACAGAATAGTATATTCCTTTCATGCACCCAACAGTTTGATCCCTGGCACCATATGGTCCCTCAAGCAACCCTTAAGCTACAGCTCTTGAAACCCTTGAGCCTTCCAGGGTGTGGTCTATAGGTTTTCAAATATTGCTATAGTTACTTGCATGAGCCCAAGTGCTGTGAAATCTGAGCAGCATTGCATCATGGGACCCTTATTTTGAACATTGGCATCATGAGCTGAGAGTCTTTTTTTTTTTTTTTTTTTTGGTTTTTGGGTCACACCTGGCAGTGCTCAGGGGTTATTCCTGGCTCCAGGCTCAGAAATTGCTCCTGGCAGGCACAGGGGACCATATGGGGCGCCGGGATTCGAACCGATGACCTCCTGCATGAAAGGCAAACGCCTTACCTCCATGCTATCTCTCCGGCCCCGAGCTGAGAGTCTTAAGGAAGGTCCCTGGCCTCCTGACTTCCTCAGGTGTCCCCTCTTTCTAAAAATAATACAATTAATATTTCTTGTAGACATTGTGGCACAGTAATATACATATATATTCTAGTAGCTCATCAGTATATCTGAACTTCTATTTTTATTTATTCACTTAAGATTCCACATGTTTTGAAGGTCAGGAAATAATGTATATTATATAGAAATTTAACTCATTTTCAATATGATACTTTCACCCAATAGTTAAACTTTGTATTTTTGAGATGATATGTTATTTTCTATCACTTGATAATTTTGCATTATTCTAAATTATATTTTATGCTTCCTTTTATTGGGGGTGGCACACCCATTGGTGCCTATGGCTTATTTCTGACTGTGTACTCAGGAATTACTCCTGGAAGGCTTGGGGAACCATATATGATTTGGGGTCTTGATCCTATCTCTGCCACATGGAAGGTAAGTGTCTTACCTGTTTTACTATCTTTCCATTCTCCTGAGATATATTTTGAATATCTAAGAAAGTTTAAATAACTTGGTAACTGTGTCTATCATAGTATTCTATCCTTTATTTCTTTTCCTGCATTTTCTTATTTAAGATTCAAACAAATAATGATTTTTCTTTACTGTCTAATTGCATTTTAATACCATCATTATAATTTTAACTATTACTAGAGCTATCTTTAATACTTTAGAAAGACAGTCATTCTCATTGATCCTCTTTTTCTTCATATTCTATTGCATGCATTTCTGATTTCATTGTACAATGGACTTTGAATTGTAAAATTCTACAAATTAAATTTGAAATAACTTATATTTATCCTTCTATATTTAATAATACAAAGAAGTTTATATCATTGTCTTTTTATTCATTTCAATAATTTTTAAATTAATATACCTGATTTTCCTTAATATACATACTCCTCCTTATATCAGTTAGATACTCATCTTTGTTTACTATAGTTCTTACCAGAATCACTTTTCACTAAGAATGACTAGGATAACAGAATTATGGAGATTTAAGTAGAAGTATGAAAATCTGTGCATTTATGAGCAACTACAAGTTTAAAATCATAAAGTGTTCATCTCTTAGGTGTAGATGGTCATTCATAATTTCACTGTTTTCCTGAACTTTCCTTCAAAACTAGATGAAGCTCCTGATGTTGTTTAGAGTGGTGTGTAATATTTTGAGTATACTGTAAAAATTCAGTTAGATTCATAAAAATTTAAGTTTAAGATTATAATATAAGTGAAATAACCAAGAGAAAAATTTAGTGAGTTGAAATGGAAGTATCAGAGATACATAAATTTGCTAGGAATTAATGGGATCACTCAGGAAGGACAAGGAATGAAAAGTATGAAATGCTTTAATAGTACTAGGGACACTTGAGAGGTTAAAATATGAAAGTGCTTTCTACCAATTGAGTGAATGGTTGCTAATTCCTTTTCTGAATGATCATATCTATGTATTTCCATTCAATTCCTTCTGTTTGAATGCCTACTTTCTACCCAATGTTAAAGTATTGGTCAGTTACCTTCTTTACTGCAGGTCTTGTCAGCTTGTATAGTTCAAGGACTTATCCTATTGTCCTCAGTGAATAAAAACTTGCTGTTCATTGCTAGCACTCTCCCTCCTACCAGTCAATGAGACCTCATAACCCTGAAGATCATCTAAATACTGCCAGTGTACTTAAAATTGTATTGCAGCTGCTTTGATATAAAAACAAAAGAGTGTCAACAAGCCTTCGCTTGTAGTGATAATGTGAAGTAATGTATATTAGAGCCAGTTCTTAGCATCTGATCTTTTTTTGAGAAGCACTTCAGCATCATAGGTGTAAATGTTTCTATTGATTTTTATGTCTACATTTATGTGAACATATAACATCCAGTTAGCCTAAAGTAGCTTTTCTGATTTCTTACATAAAACAACCAGCTAATAAGATTTTCTATAAAAATAACTAAATGTCCATGAATGTGCTGAAAAAAAAGTTATATCTTGATGGTATTATTTATATATACATATTTTATGTGCATATGTTTTTGATAGCTCTATTTATTTGTATAACAAAATATATCTATATTTTTCACATTTGTATTTAATTTTTTGTTTCAGTTTTGGTTTTGAATTTACTTAATTTTCACTTCAGAGATGATACCAGATAGTAGGATTCTGAGGGACTACTTAGTGTGTGGATTGAGGGAAGGGTCCACTTGTGAGAAAACACTTGATCACTAAGCCATTTTATTTTATTTTATTTTATTTATTTATTTTTGATTTTTGGGTCACACCCAGCAGCGCTCAGGGGTTACTCCTGGCTCTATGCTCAGAATTCGCTCCTGGCAGGCTCGGGGGACCATATGGAATGCCAGGATTCTAACTATCACCTTCTGCATGCAAGCAAACGACATACTTCCATGCTATCTCTTCGGCCCATTAAGCCATTTTTAAAGTTTCTATTTTCCTGATTTAGTAGCTAATATTTAGTTCTACATACTTAAATAAGTTACTCAAGTAGAATAATTTATTATTAATTTTTTAACTTCATATTTGTTCATAAGATTTACATTTTGGAGAGAAAAGTGTTCGATATCTTATCTGAATCCTAAAATGTCATTGCCACTTTGTTCTTTGCTATATAAATGTTAAATTCATGAGGAAATAGTAATAGTAGAACAAACATATGCCTTTCATATGACTATTGCTTAATCCCGGGCACATTTTGTTCTTCAAACACCACCAACAGTGATCCCTGAGCACCAGGAGTAAGCTTGGTGTGTCCACCCCACCCCACCCCATTTAAATTAATTACTTGACAAAAAGCATTCCTCTATATATTGCATATTCTTTTTTTTTGTTTTTGTTTTTGTTTTTGTTTTTGTTTTTGGGCCACACCCAGTAACGCTCAGGGGTTACTCCTGGCTATGTGCTCAGAAGTTGCTCCTGGCTTGGGGGACCATATGGGACACCGGGGGATCGAACCGCGGTCCGTCCAAGGTTAGCGCAGGCAAGGCAGGCACCTTACCTTTAGCGCCACCGCCCGGCCCCTATATTGCATATTCTTAAATTCTGTGAAGGTTTAATCATAAATTATTAATATGACTGTATATCTACTATACCTTTTCTAGGCTTGGAATTTAGTGAGAATATAATCTACTGGCATTTTTTAAAAATATATTCCCTGGTTTTATTCCATGGAATAATTATTCCCATTATTACTCTATTAGAAATACTTTAACTGAAGTGCATGGGCCATTCATCTACACTAGAGGTACTCAGTGTCTATGGGATCAAATTCAGGGCCTCATGCTTATTATGTGCTCTCCTACTTATATGTTTGCTCAGCAAAGTTTTTATTTTATTTCATTTCAATTTTATTTTATTTTATTTGAGCTAATTTTAGTTGAAATTTTTAAATTTAAGTTATATTTGTTATGATGTCAAAAAACAAAGTATTTTGCCAAGTCAGTATATATACCTTAAACATATTTTAAATAAAATCCCACTTATATAAGCTTTCTTAGAAGTGTTTAAATCTTGAAATTTGGTGTGATAAATCGAGGCAGGAGTAGGAGTAGGGTATGTGTATCAACTTGTTTATTTCTTAACACATCAGATGATAAATCTAAAATATTTTTAAATAGAACTTTTACCAGTATAATTAATATGAATAATTTGGGTCTAATTCATCATACTGTTGCTTTATGTAAAATGAGACTAAAAAATAAATCCCTAACTAGCTACTAATAAGATAATAGTATTCATTATATATAAAGACATGGGGCCGAGAGATAGCATGGAGATAAGGCGTTTGCCTTGCATGCCGAAGGATGGTGGTTCAAATCCTGGCATCCCATATGGTTCCCCAAGCCTGCCAGGAGAGATTTCTGAATATAGAGCCAGAAGTGACCACTGAGCTCTGCCGGGTGTAATCCAAAAACCAACCAAACAAACAAACAAAAAAAACATTATATATAAAGACAAAAAGTTAACATTTCATTAGTCAAATTACATGCAAAGCATAGAGGAGGCCAGGGTTTTATTCCTGGTACTATTTGGCCCATTGAATAACAAAGGGAGTGACCCTTCAAGCAACTAACAAGAAATAGCCAGCCTCTGGGCATCACCTGCTATAACCCAAAAGTCAAAATACAATTTAATTAATTAAAATTATAGAAACACGGGGCCGGGAAGGTGGCGCTAGAGGTAAGGTGTCTGCCTTACAAGTGCTAGCCAAGGAACGGACCGCGGTTCGATCCCCGGTGTCCCATATGGTTCCCCCCAAGCCAGGGGCGATTTCTGAGCACATAGCCAGGAGTAACCCCTGAGCGTCAAACGGGTGTGGCCCAAAAACCAAAAAAAAAAAAAAATTCTAGAAACACAGGTCAAGCTATAGAAGAGCAACAATCACAGTGATCTAAGAATTCAGGATTCAAAATATATTTATGGACAGAATTGAAAACATTTTTTAATTATAATTTTTATTGTGACCAAAAAGTGAATAACAAATCTTTCACAGTAATATTTAAGATACATAGCGACAATGAATCAGGACCATTTCCACCACCAGGTTTGTCCTTCCTCCACCCCTTGTGTCCAATATCTCCCTCCTTTGTCCCCCTGGAGTGCTAGTGTAAATGTTCCCCTCTGTGTATTGCATGTTGTAGATAGGGTATCGATTCTGTTGTTGACTTTGGGTTTGGTGTTTAAGTCTGATCATTTTTAATTCCACTCAATGTTCATTCAGCTGTTTGGTCCTGGAACTGTTCATTTTTATTTTCCTTCTCAATTCATGAGACAGAACAAGATGATTCAAGTTGTGTGGTTCTGCTGAAAGAAGAAGAAGAAGGAGAAGAAGAAGAAGAAGAAGAAGAAGAAGAAGAAGAAGAAGAAGAAGAAGAAGAAGAAGAAGAAGGAGGAGGAGGAGAGGAAGGAGGAGGAGGAGGAGGAGGAGAAGGAGGAGGAGGAGGAGGAGGAGGAAGAAGAAGAAGAAGAAGAAGAAGAAGAAGAAGAAGAAGAAGAAAGAAGAAGAAAGAGAAGAAGAAGAAGAAAAGAAGAAGAAAGGAGGAGGAGGAGGAGAGGAGGAAGAAGAAGAAGAAGAAGAAGAAGAAAGAAGAAGAAGAAGAAGAAGAAGAAGAAGAAGAAGAAGAAGAGAAGGAGAAGGAGAAGGAGAAGGAGAAGGAGAAGGAGGAGAAGGAGGAGAAGGAGGAGAAGGAGGAAGGAGAAGGAGAAGGAGAAGGAGGAGGAGGAGGAGAGAGAAGGAGAAGAAGAAGGAGGAGGAGGAGGAGAAGGAGGAGGAGGAGGAGAAGGACAACAACAACATAATAAAACAACAATAAAACAACAGTTTAAAAAAAAGACAGTAACTACAAAAAAAATGCACCCATAATAAAAATAAATTACCCAATAATAACCAGAAGAGTGAAAAAGAAAGAAAAAAGTGAGGAAAAAGAAAGGGAAATAAAAACAAAAAAGGAGTGCTGGTGTGGCAAGGTTTTGTGCCCCCCCCTTTTTTTGCATAGGCACAGTAAATATTGTGGAAGTAAGAAAGGAAAGAAAACTTTTAAAGAATAGAAAGTTATTGATTTTGGCTTTTTGTAGTTCAATTGAGTGTATTATAATTTTCTTAGTGCTATAGAATTAAAATTTGTGTTCCTCCAAAATTTACAAGTTAAGACCTACTAGTCCTTTGTGTGTAACATTATTGTGTGACATTATTAAAAGCTAGGGAAAGAGATATAGTTAGATCATGAAAATATATGTCTCATAAAATGATTATTGCTTTATAAAAGAGACCTCAGAGAACTCTGAGTCTTTCCATCATTGGAGGTCCAGCAAAAAGAATGCTGTCTACAAACCAGGAAGAAGGATTTTATCGGGCAAAAATATCTTCATTTTGGACTTACAGACTCCAAGATTATGAAAAAAATTTGGGGGGGCACACCCAGTGACTCTCAGGAGTTACTACTGGCTATATGGTCAGATATCACTCTTGACTTGGGGGACCATATGGGATGCTGGGGATCGAACCCAGGTCTGTCCTGTGTTGGCCATGTGCAAGGCAAATGCCCTACTACTGTGCTATGGCTCCAGCCCCCCAAAAATATGTTTAAAGCCACCCATTTGTTGATACTTTATTGCAGCTCAAATGGAATAAAATACTGTGCAAGCTTTAAAAGTAAGTCAAAGTTATCTTTAAGAATTGATCCATCTGGGCCCGGAGAGATAGCACAGTGGTGTTTGCCTTGCAAGCAGCCGATCCAGGACCAAAGGTGGTTGGTTCAAATCCCGGTGTCCCGTATGGTCCCCCGTGCCTGCCAGGAGCTATTTCTGAGCAGACAGCCAGGAGTAACCCCTGAGCACTGCCGGGTGTGGCCCAAAAACCAAAAAAAAAAAAAAAAAAAAAAAAAAGAATTGATCCATCTAACTGTACCTGAAATTAACTTTTTAGTTTTCATTGTTTTATTTGCAGTATTATGAAATTTTATATTATGAAAGTTCTCTGTTATTATGCAATTTTAGGCGGTTAACTTTATACCTCAATATGTATTCAATTGTCACTGTTACCATCACCATAGTTCCTGATATATTTCACTACCAAAAAGAACTATATCTATATTTAAAATTCTATAACTAGGAATTGAGGGAGATATATTAGAGCATATGCTTGCTCAGTAAACATAATAGCTAAACCGGGCCGGAGAGATAGCATGGAGGTAAGGTGTTTGCCTTAGACGCAGAAGGATGGTGGTTCGAATCCCGTCATCCCATATGGTCCCCTGAGCCTGCCAGAAGCGACTTCCGAACATAGAGCCAGGAGTAACCCCTGAGCACTGCCGGTTGTGACCCAAAAACCAAACCAAACCAAACCAAACAAACAAAAAAACCATAATAGATAAACCAAAATAATCTGTCTATATGTATTAATAGTCTACAAACTGGTAAGAATTGCTTCAGTTATAACTGGACAAGTAACATGGTTACAATTAATGAACAAACATAAAGGGAAAATGCAATCTTGTTGGTATATATAAGCAAAGACACATATAAGATATATCCATTGCATATCTATATAATGGATAGGTAACTACAGATGTTATATAAATGTCTTATTTGTAAAATCAAAGCAACAATGAAACACCATTTTTTAAAATTATTTTTAGTTGTCTGTATTAAAGATAAGGCATTCCTTTCTTAATGACAAGCAAGATGGCACTTCATAAATTCATCAAAATTTATTAGAGCAACAGTTAAGAGTCATAATTGTTTTCATTAAATCATTTTATGTTAAACATAAAAATAATGTTATTGGAAAAAGTGACAAAATGGACATGGTGATTTAATTTTGGTGGTAGACAAATATTAACTGTTCTCCTAGAAAGTGTAGAATAAAAGTTCACATATTACTGTTACTTAAGTCTCTCATGAAAAACTAAATTTGATGTAATAATCTAAATCCAAGAAAATATTTTTATTAGCACACTGCTTATTTTGCAAAGTACTCCAAACTTAAATGTCCAAAATATAGGATAGGAAATCTAAAAAAATTGGAAGCTGAATTCTTCATGACTTGCTGGAGCTCTGTAACATGTTTTCTGTAGTACCCTCTATATATATGTACGTAGGTGACACTTTTACCTTTAATAATAAACAAATGAAAGTGATTTGAGAAAAAAAATAAGTGCTATTTAGTATGAATTTCACCAACCTTCTGATTTTCCAACAGCTGAGCATCGCTATTCCCTCATGACAGTCCTATTACCCATCAGATTATCTCTAAATGGAATAGTCCAGACTATGTAGGCCCTGCTCAATGCACTTCTCTTGAAAGCCTTGACAAGGTGAAAGCTTCCCAGATTATCAAATCAAGATATGTCCTGTAATGTTTTGTTTTACCTAAATATCAACCTCTAAATTTGGTCATAAATATTTATATTAGTGTGCCATATTTGTTTCATGCCAATATTTGGTGCATACAGAGATTGAATTTTTTGAACCCTAATTGAAATGTATGGATCATACATATGCAAATGTATGCACATATGCACACGTATGGAAACATATGCATCTATACATATACATTTCTTTAAGTGGTAGCATGCTTTTCAATATTGATATGTTGAAAAGAAAGAGCAAATAAACCAACTAAAAGTGGTTCCATTGCCATTACAGTTTATTTTTTAAAAAAGGGTGATAGGATAGTGTTTAGAAAACTATTTATCCTGGAGGCTACCTGGTACCCCACATATATACCCCACCCCAGCATATCTAGATGAGGTCCCTGGTACTGCTCTTTCCAAGGAGCACATTATTGTCGGTTCCTAACAATGAATAACTGAAAGGAGTTGGTTGAAAATCACCAGTTTTGTCTTTCAGTTTTTCTAAGAACCACTTAGCAGGATCCACCATTGTCCAAATGTAATGACATTTTTTACCTATTCTATGTTTACCTATTCTATGCTGGATACTGTCTTAGACAGAGAAAAGACTTAGTGTCTTGTAATGGTTAACATGAGACATTATTAGTATACAGTGCAAAATGTAAACCTACCCTTTATAAATTAAATGTGATTGATAAAGATACTGTTAAACCATTTTTCAAATATTATTTTGCAAGTAAGATAGCTGTTACTAAAAATTAAAAAAAACCTTATATTCAATATTCTCAGTGTTATAATAAGTATACCTATACAGCAAGGTATATTTGTGAATTTGTAAAACTTAAAAAGTTAAAAGCGTTAGGATTTTTTTAATTGAGCACAAACCCCTGAAATTTTAATTTAAATTGCAAAGACAAATAAAGTGAATCAGAGAGAGTGTGTGTGTGTGTGTGTGTGTGTGTGTGAGAGAGAGAGAGAGAGAGAGAGAGAGAGAGAGAGAGAGAGAGAGAGAGCACGAAGAATTTTCCCCCATATTCAAATGTATAGGAAATATTGTAAGAAAAAGATGTTTTAAAAAGATTTTCCTTTGTAGGTTTTAGGCCAAAATGCATGTGAAGAGATCAGTTTAAGATTGTGACTCTAGGGGCCTTACCTTAAGCATAGTGCATAGGGCACTTGCTTTGCATGGGGCTGAGCCTACCTGGAGTAATAATCCCTGAGTGTCAACTCATGTGACTCAAAAACAGAACAAAACAAAACAAACAAAAAATGATTGTGACATTATTTGACTATGATCAAATGATGACCATTCCAATTCTCACATATAATGTGTGTGACCTTTTATAAAATAATAACAGTTGTTAATTGGTCAGGTTATTTTGAAGTTTTAGATAATACCTTTAAAATGATGAAAACAAGATAAGAAAAACTAGAAGAAGCACCACTGTGATATACTTTTTCCTTAATGCAACCTCTGTTGGGGAAGTGAAGGCATCTAATAACCCAAGTATATAGTATCAAAACCAGTCAGATAATCTCTAAACACTAGGAATTTATTTTATATAGCAACTTTTTCTAGAATTTTGGGTTTTGCTTTTTCTTTTTTGGAAGCAGCTAGATAAATATTTTAGAATTTAGAATTAATAAAATGTTTTCTTTCTTTATTCATAAACCAGATCCTTGGTTTCCTAATTGCCACTGTCCCACTTAGTCTCATGTGCATTTATTTTGGTTATGTGCACAACCTTGGAGATATAAAGAAAATCAGATCCACTGAAAAGATTAATGAGGCTTATCAATACAAACTAGTAATAGGGATGTGTTTTGTTTATGCAAAAATTTATAGCTACATACTGATTTATTTTAAGCTTATATTAGCATAATAATGCATTTCTCTCTTACTATTTATCCACGCTACATAATATTACATGTATATTTAATCTTCTTTCAAAGGGATCTAAGCTTATTTACATGTTCTATACATAGCATAGTTTTAAGGACATTTTAATATCAGCCACTAATTTTATACTGTCAGAATGTTTTAATGTAATTACAAAGGAATGTAGCTACAGTCTAAGCTACATACTTTCTGTTTGACCTTTCCTGTAGGAATATATGAAAAGAAATCCAAACCATTCTATAAAATTCAAAATCTATAAAAGACAAAGAGCAAAAAGACAAAGAGCAAAACTAATAAAATTTCAGCAAGAAATATTTTGTATCACAATAACTCACACTCTCAATCCTATAGCAATGGAAAGAGAGGGAAAAAAGAAGCTAAACAAACAGCTTTCTTGATGCTCACTTTCTTAATCTCTTTAAAATAAAATAAATAAGGCATTGCAATGAAACCAATTATTTCCAAGAAGCACAGTACCTCCTGTATGATGACTGTATTTACTTTCAAGTAATAATGCTTAGAGATAGTATGTACAAAAGTCGACATAATTATTTTCTTTATTTGACTATTGTGTCTGGATCTTAGTCAAAGGACAAAGTGCAATTGGTTTGTTTTTCGAGTTATTTCTGATCTCAGCTGCATGTCAGAAAGATCACTGTATTACTGTTTTAATTTTGATTGTTAACATAAAATTGGAATCCAAAGTAAAGGAAAATTGTGAAAATTAACTTGTTACAAGTATACGAGAACAAAGCATGGGCATTATGATAATGTAATCATTGAGAATCTGTGAAGTAAAATGTATTTTTAAAGACACAAAGTTAATGCTTTTCTTTGAAACCTCCATGCAAAAATTGAAAACACTACTTTAATAGAATACAGGCACAGGTAGTATATGAAGAATTACAACCTGAGAAATTAATAAAATAGTATCTAAAACAGTATTAGAAAGATAGGAAGCTCAGTCATTAACAGTCTCTATGATAATATATCACTGAAAATGTTGCATGAAGGACAGTCTTTGATAGGATTATGTACAGTATAATAGCAAGATACTGGAATTAAAATTCATTGAGAAGATACATCTTGTGAACTGAAGGGTAAGAAGATAATAACGGTAACATTAATAATAGTAAATAATAAGAATAAAATGATTCACATAAATAGAATTTCCATCAGCAACCATTATTGTAATTAGGGGAATGATAAGCTAGTAATCTACAGTAAATAGCTAATCTTTATTGATTCACCATTTAATTTTCTTTCTATTTTAAGGGTTTTAGAGCTGCTGTCAATAATATTAATACACCAGGAAAAAATAGTTATACCAAGAAAGAACAGTAGAAGAATGTAATGCATTGTACAATATACAACGCTTCTAAGAAATCTTTTAAAAAATGCATTTATATTCTATTGTTAAGGAAAAATGGGGGAAATGCATTCAGACGATTTCTCCTCTTTTTTTTTTTTAAAGGATTCCAATGGGATTTATTCTAACAGTTTGTGGGGGGTTCAAAAGAGGAAAGAAGAAAATGCAGCCTCTCAGCACTGGCTTTTTAATCACACAGAGTTGAGAATTATTTTTCATCAATAACACCTGGGAGAAAAAGACAGGCCAAGAGCAGGTTGACCCTACAGCAACCCTAGGGGCAGTTCTATTGCCACCAGCAAAGTTAGTACTAATGGTAATGGAACCTTATCCCAAATTCCAGATAATAGGAAGCAGAGAGCTCACTTCTTGATGGTGCAAAATAAAAATCAGCTAGGCTCAAAATTTCTGGCCACCAAGTTTCCATCCCTGGGAGTGAAGGTTAATTTCTTTTTAACATTAATGAAATATGAGACTGTGAAATGATGAGTCACCGGGTGCTCCATCAATGACATTGCAGGAGAATTTGCCAAGAAGACTTCTTTGCATTTTTCTGTGCTTGCTACAAATTCCAAAAGAAAATTTCAGGTAGGAACTAAATTTATAAAATGTAGGATCACAAGGGAGAGAAAAACAATTTGAACCTTTATTTGCAGTTAGTTTTTAAGCTAAAATCTGGAGGGATCATAAAATCTATTAAATTCTTATAGAAGTGTTCAAAGTATTGTTAGGGTCCGGAATCAAAGTATGAGATCGCACAAATGGAGTAAAGCAAAATAAACTTAATTCTTTCAGCCACAAGCCCCATACTGACCACCAGGGCTGTCTCCCAGAGAAAACTATCCTTGCCAAGGTCATAAGCTGATTAATATAGGGAGGGTCTAACTTCTGATGATCTTTAAAATGATTGGCTGTTGTCTGGGGTACCTTCCTACAGCTTCCAGTATACTTTCTAGATAGGCTTCCTGGTATGTTCAGGTGTCTTGGGGCAGGGAAACTTAGGCTTGAGAAAGAGAAGCCTAAAATATCTACAACATATGATCCTTTAGAAAATGGCGCCCCTCTTTTTTCAGAAACCAGGGCCCCAATTTATCTGTTATGACAATTGATGATTCACATCAATTATTTTCTTTATTTCATTCTCCTCATACCATTCCCTTAATACTCTGTTTCTCCCAGGAGACTAAAACCTGGACTTTAGAATCAAAGAACAATTCCAGGGCCTTCAGGTTTTTAACTGAATGTACACCACTTAGAAATTTGGATTTCTTAAGACATTCTTATTCTTTCTTTTAATTATAGAATTTCTGATTAATGTAACTAACTAAATTTTTGTCTTCCAAAAACATGTTTGCTAGATTTTGGGTTAGCAAAAGCTTTATTGTGGAACCATTCTCCAATATCCATTACTTTCTTAACCTATAGGCTGCTCACATCCTAGTGAACATTTCTTTGTTTTAGTTTTTTTTAAAAAATATAGCAGCTAAATTTGGAGATAGAATTAGCCATATTATATGATTCATGAAATGGACAGCAAACCATCTAGCTTGTAGAAGAAAATTTTGCATAAAGAAGTCTTTGAAATTCAGAAAGAGGGTGTGACAAGTTCATTTGCAAAAGAAAAGGGTTGTTTTCAGCAAGGCTATATGAGAGGGAAGGCTGGGGCTCTTATGCAAATTGCCTCTTGTGCTGACCATTAAAGTCTGGATTGTTTAAAATAGTTTTGGAGAGGCTAAAAGTACAATTCTGAAACCTCAACCCTTGGCTTCGAACAGCGGATTAGAAGAGAATAGCTTCCCAAAGCTGTTATAAGTAGGAAGTAGTTCTTTACAGTCGTTTTCTAGAGTACATAAACTAATAATAGAATTTTGTCCTGCGGTGATTTTGGATAGTAGCTAGAATAAAAGTTCTGTACAAGGACAAAGCGATAGTATGTTTCATAAGGCAATTGCCTTATATGCCGCTGACCAAGGTTCAATCACGGGGGGCACTTGGGGTCCAATCCGCCAGTGATTCCTGAGTGCAAAACAAAACAAACAAACAAAAGTACTATACAGTGGAATTGATAACATGAAGGCCTCTGTTAGTGATCTACCTTATAATGGGATGGGTGGTCCACGATGTGGTTGATTGGTACTGCCTTTTTTTCACCGCATGGATGAAACTTTGGGCTCAATTTCTGGTACAACATGGTCTCCAAGATGCTAACACCAATTGACTCTGAGCAGTTCAGGTTATGGCCCAAACAAGAATGAAACATTTTTTGGGGGGCTGGAGTGGTGGCACAAGGGGTAAGGTGCTTGCCTTGCGCATGCTGACCCAGGACAGATGGTGGTTCAATCCCCGGCATCCCATATGGTTCCCCAAGCCAGGAGTGATTTCTGAGCACATAGCCAGGGGTAACCACTTAGCATCACCAGCTGTGGCCCCAAAAGCAATAACAAACAAATAAACAAAAAACAAAAAAATTTTTATGAGTGTCCTAAATTATTGCAACCAAAATCCTAAACACTCTGAACCTAATTATTTACACCCATACTAAAAAAATGGAACTGATCTACCTTTTCCAAGTGTACTCTTTTTCATTTTGTTTATTTCACAACCCATTAAAAAGCTTCCAATTCCCAAGTCAAAGAAACATATTTGAGCCATTGTGATTGAATTTTTTTTTAAGCCTGTGCCAGATAACCGTTAGGTTAGTTATTAACTTTTGGTGAGTTTTGCTTGATATAAATGATTCCATTTTAGGTGTGTCCTTTTTCTCTGTTTCAAAAACAAAGAAGTCACTAAAACTATCATTCCCCACTAAAATCATCATTATTTTTTTAAATATCTCAATGATTCTATTCCTTCCTTGTCCTATTCTCATTGACAAAACATAATGAAGATAAAAAAAAAAGCCGATTAAGAAACACAGGAAACACAGGAAAACAGATATTTGGAGGTGCACAGCCTTCAAATGGATGTAATAGAGCAGGGGTACTCAAACTTTTTAAACAGGGGGCCAGTTCACTGTCCCTCAGACCATTGAAGGGTCTGACTATAGTAAAAACAAAACTTATGAACGAATTCTTATGCACACTGCATATATCTTATTTTGCAATGAAGAAACAAAACAGATACAAATACAATATGTGGCCCGCGGGCCATAGTTTGAGGACCACTGTAATAGAGTATATGTATGATAAGAAACAGGAGACCAGGGGGCCGGAGAGATAGCATGGAGGTAGGGTGTTGATTTTGCATGCAGAATGACAATATGGTCCACCGAGCCTGTCAGGAGTGATTTCTGAGCATAGAGCCAGGAGTAACCCCTGAGCACTGCCGGGAGTGATACCACCACCCCACTCCCGGAAAAAAAAAAAGAAACAGGAGACCAGTACAAAGAGCCACTTCATTCTCTGCTTCTACTATGTCACAGCTCTGATTATTTCATGCTGATTTTAGAATGTCTCATCAGATTAATAATTCTCTCTATTCTCCATTTCCTGCAAACTGGCTATAGCATTTGTTCTTTGTTTTAACATGTCATTTTCCCTAACTTTGGTATGATTTTTTATGCATTCTCAACTTTCTGTAGTTTGCCACATAAATCATGTTCTTCCATATGTCCTTGTATAGACTTTTTAGATGGACAAAATTTGCATATGTCTCTCAATACTATTTATCGGCCATATATACCAGTTTTCATGATATGTTATACTTCTTTACTGCTGTGTCTGTTTCTCTACCAGACTTGGAATTTATTTTTCAAAACAGAAATGTTTGTATAAATAAGCACAAACACTTTGCTACTTCTCTCTTGGAAACACATGCATAAAAACATGTAGAAAAGGGTGGGGATAAATGCCGAAAGAAAGACACACATAATAAGAGAACTGACACATTATAAAAATACAAATAGGTCTGTGAATGTGTAAAAGAATGATACATTCTAAATGGAACATGCAATTTTTGAAAGAGCAAAGCAATAAAATTTGGCTTTTCATGCTGCTAATTTAATAATTTAAGTATAAATTTAAAACTTTAAACATTACTTTCTCTATATTTTAAATATGTTGTTGATTTCTTTTAAGAGAATAATAATCTTTGTTACCTACACTTTAGTCTGAGTGCTTTGAATAAAATAAAATACAGTACAGATATTAACTCAAGAGCTAAATAGCACATATTTCTAAAAACATTAAACATTAATATTGTGGAAACAATGGCTCTGTAATTACTTTTGTGGCTCTGAACTGAGGTTAGGCATTTATCCTTATATAGCCCTAATACACTTAAAGTCAGATCTGACCCTGTGGTCCTTTTCCCATTGTTGATGAATGCGTTGTGCAGTTACCTTGCATGGCCACTATAGGATTTGAGGTCATCCTATACAGTTAGCACAAATGGTGTGAACAATAGTTTATATGCCACTTAACTCCTTGGAAGAAACAGTTAACCTTGCTGGAGAGGACAGATCAGTCATGTATAGTTATTAAGGTCTAGAAGGGTTTGTTAGGCTTGAAAATACTTTTGTACAACCATAGTATACATCACACTGCAGAGGAAGCAAACAAGTCCCCCTTTGGAAATAGACTTTCTAAAAATATCTTAATAAATTAATAGTAAAACTCCCCAGATGGAAACAAAGAGAGTCTTTGAAAATTTTCATCTTTCTAAAAGGGATTCAATCCTTTGACTTTGTTTAAAGATTTCAGAATCTTCTTATTATGTTTAAGTGACTGCTTTCCTATGAAATGAAGGGACCTTATTAAATGTACTCCAGGTCATTATCGGACTTTGCTTAAAATTAACTTTAAGCCTCTACCCTCAGTAACTATGTATTTTTAATCTTTAGGGTCATCTGGCAATGATATCTAAAAATGAATCCACAGAGTATACCTAGAAAAAATTTCAGTTTCCCCTTTCAGAGAAACACTGTAGCTTCTTGGGGGGTGGGCGAGCAAGGTAAATCTAGAATGCATAGAAAAAACTCATTTTTGTATTGAATTAAACAATAATGCTTATATATAAAATACATTTTTGATATTTAATATTTATAGACACTGCAGATTTTTTTTAAATCAGCAATGAAATCATGAGGCAGGCAGCATCTTTTTAGAAAGGTCATGTAAAAAACAGATGATTTGTTTCTTGTAGCCTCAATAAAAAATGACTATGTTAAGTTCTTCTTGTGTTTCAGTAAACTGTTAGTAAAAGTGCTTTCTAAGGCTTTTTCCAAATAGTCAAAAAAGAAATCAGTTTACCACCACTGCAATTTAAATATCTTCCAACTGGCAAAATTAAACCATGTCTCTTTATTTATTTATTACACTTGTAAAAAGATTAATGGGAATGTGGTTCCTTGAGGCTTTTACATATAACCCCTCACAAAGAACAAAATTATACAGTTTGGCAAATGAACTAAATTAGCTACATTTATTTAAATAATCACTATAGAGGAAACAATAAATCAACAACATTCTGCACAAAAAAAAGTGTTTACAGAGTGTCTTGTAATTTGTTTTATCAAGGACACAGACTTTTTGCTCTTAGCTAATCGTGCCTTCCAACAGTCTATTATCACATCAACCATTAATGAGTATTTGTAATAGAAATTTAACTGAAGCCTAGAAACAGAAAAGTATGAATAACTTCCACCTTTATCGCTAGCACAGTTAACTCTGAAACATTTTTTGTAAACATATTTTTGTAAAAGGATCCTAATAACTTCAGAGAATCAAAACGAAATGGCAAAGCTTTGTTAAATCAGGGAAAGGGATGATTTGAATGGTCATAATCGTGCAATTATCTCAGCCTCTCGATATTTCAAAGGACTCTCCATATCTTGGTCTATATCAGAAGTAAGTGAGTAGGGGGAGCTCGAATGCTGAACCTATGATATATTCATAAATCAGGACTTTCAGAGCCTGTCAAAGGCACCATAATGAGGGTCATTATTCAGGCAGAGTGTCAAAACTACTATCAAAGGACCTTCTCAGAATTACAATCATTCTGTTTCTTGTTAAATAAGCAATGTAGTACACAAAAATGGCAAACAAGAAGCAGGTCAATTTGATACAGTGTGAGGGCACAGAGATCTCTAGAGTAATTTACCCTCTGGGAATTCTGATGGCTGGTGAGATGAATTATACACATCCTCAAAAAAGATTAATGGAAATAAAACCTCTTGAACATTTTTTACTAAAAACACCTTATAAAATTGTTCACAAACAATTTAGGAAACAAAACTGGAAATATTGATCAGTTTTGTTTTTAGACCTAAAGATACGAGAGAGGATAGAAATATCTTCTTAGAAAATGATTAACAATGAGTGCACTAATAAGTTGTTATCTACGTGATAAATTTAGAATATTTGGTCACTAAAAAGTAAAATTTTAAAACTGGAAAATCCCCACTTATTTTGTTTTAACGACATCATTATAATAAGAAATATTATTTATTAACTCCTACATGTACAAGTGTGCACATGTATTTACTCTGCATACACATAAATCTCAAAATATTAAATAATAAAGAAATAATTTCCTAAAATTTATATTACATAAGTTGTATAGAATGTAAGCTTATCGTTACTTTATTATTTGTATATCACAGAGGGAAGAACCAGTGACTAAAATGCCAAAGTATATATGTACATGTTTTCAGATAAAATTATCATGACTTTATGCAACCCAAAAAGCAAAAGCTTTAGCCAGAAGACAATCATGTCTACAACACACTCAAAAATATTAATCTACATTGATGAATTTAGAGAAATGTTTATATACTGGTAAGAATAAAAGCAACAATATGTCAATTAGATAATTTAGCAGTATAGATTGAGTGTAATGAAATAATTATATTGAATTTTGTTGTTGTTGTTGTTGTTGGAGCCACACCCTATACCAAGGAATTCTGGTGGGCCACTCAGTCAGATTGTTAACCTAGTGTTTAGTGTTTAAGGCCTGATGGCTCACTTTACACTGGAAAAGAGTCTACAGATAGCCCTTCTGGTGGTAGTGAGAGACCACTAAGACCATACCTTGTAATATTTAGGCCACATGGCAGTGTTCTGGGAATAGAACTTAGAACCTCATACATGCTAGTTTTGAGTTTCACTCCTCTGAACCCTTCCCAGATCCTCATTGAACTTTTAATAAAACTTCCACTTATAGAAAATTATCTGAATTATATACAAATATAACAATCAGAATTCTCTGTATATCAATATAAAACTGATTAAACCATTTTTTTCTGTTGTAAAGTAAGGAAATACATATATGCATTGAAAAGATGCTTTAGATAAGAAAATTTTTATTAAGTAGTGCTCAGCAGCTAAAGAAATTCACAAGTAAAGTTAGATACCAGATGGCAACCTTTTTATATACGGTAAATTATTGTAAGTAACCAAATGTTTAAAAGTTTACCATTATTGAGGCCTGAGTTGTCTGAGTGGCCTGAGTTAGAGTGGTGGCACAAGTGGTCACCATTATATACCACTGTATCCCATATGATCCCTCAAACCAGGAATGATTTCTGGGCATATGTCCAAGAGTAACTCCTGAGCATCACCGAGTGTGGCCCAAAAAGCAAAAAAAAAAAAAAAAAAAAAAAGTGTTTAGCATTGTCTGCATATACTATTTTAAAAAGTTAAAGTTTATGTTTTATAAATATGTATATGTTGCATGAGCATGTTGCATCTTTATATTTTTTTATATTTATCTAAATTAAAACACTGTCAATTAAAAATTACAGTTATTCGCAATTGAGTTTCAGATATGCAATGTTCCAAAACCAATCACTTCATCAGTGCCTATTTTCTTTATAATGTCTTCAGTTTTTTTCCTCCCAATACCCCCAGCCTGACTCTATGGTAGGCACTTTTTTTTTTCCATTTTTGGTACTGTGATTTTACAATACTGTTATTGATAGGGTATCACATATTTATTTACCTCCTTTCAGCACCTTGTTCTTCACTAGGGTAACTACTTCCCTCCACTATTGTAAATATATATATGAATTTGGATGGGTTTTGGCTACACCTGGTGATGCTCAGGGGTCACTCCTAGCTATGTGGTCAGAAATCGATCCTGGCTTGGGGGAGCGAGCCTTTAGGATGCAGGGGATTGAATCGCGTTCAGTCCTAGGGAAGAACCCCTCCCTGGCCCCCAAAATGCATATTTATTTTTGTAATAAACATATGCTTTAAAGAATTTTTGAAAACTACATAGTATAATTTTTGAAATTGCTTCTCTAAATAAAATACATGTTTCTACAGAAAGATTTCCTTTAACAACTTTTTAGCAGAAATAGACATCTATTAGGAATTAATTGATACATTTAAAACATATTTTAAGAATTGATATTTCTTACAATTTACAAATTTTTAATGATTCCAACTGTCATGGATAATTATATATAAAATGGACATCTATATGAATATTAGAAAGAAAAAGCATAATTCTCAGATGTGATAGGTTAAAAGTTTGGATTTTAACTGTAGCTTTGAACTAGTTATTTAGTCACTTTGAGACTAATTTTATTTATAAAATATAAGCAATGTACTTTTTTTGTCTGTGTATGTATATACATGCACTTGTCTACATTTACTTTATTTATTTCACTAACTTTTCGCTTGTTTGTTTTGTTCTTGGGTCACATTCAGTAGTACTCAGGGGTTACTCCAGGCTCTGCCTTCAGATCACTCTTGGTGGGCTCAGGGTACCATATGGACCAGATAGAACCTGGGTTGACTGCATGCTAAGCAAGCGCCCTACCTACCCACTACATTATATCTCTGCCCTTCAATGACTTCTTTACTCCTAGAAAATTTTGATTTTATTTAGGATATATAAAGCAGTACATAAAATACAGCAATCTGAGACTTGAAAGTGTGACTTTTTTAAAGTCACTTTAATGATCACATCTCATTTAATCTTTCAATTGATATTTCCCAATAAAATCTACAATAAAATCTATAAATGATTTGTAGAAGTTTGATATTTTTTGTGAAACCAAGAAACCATAAGTAGATCGTTTAGATCATAAGAATTAAGCTTTATCAATGTAATGTTCAGTTCTAGGTAAAGACAGAATCAAATATTTGTTAAACACCAAATCCAAAGCCAATAACAAAAGAATCAATATCCATTCTACAACAAACTAGAAACAGAGGGAACCACTTATACTAGCAGCCCCGGGGGACAAAGGAGGGCGATATGGGTTGCATGCTGGGAACAGGGTTGGAGGGAGGACAACACTGGTGGTGGGAATGCCCTGGGTTCAATGCTGCTATGTACCTAAAATATTACTGTGAAAGACTTGTGATCCACTATGGTCACAATAAAAATTATTTAAAAAAATCAAATATTTGGTTAATAATTTATTTCTATCTAAGCTTTCAGGTGTGGAGTTTGGAAGATTACTGAATCCCCTAACTCCTCTCTATCAAACTCAATATTCTATGATAATTAATCATATCTTATCTAGCTCACCCTTTAAGTAAAATGGTATCAATGAAATAAGCAAGCAAACCAATTATGTCTGGCATCCTTATCCATTTATTGGATTTTACTGTCTATTATAAAGTGTTTACATATGAAAAATGTTTTATTGTATGCAGAGGTACTCAATTATTTAGATTATACATTTGAATAAACTGCAGTAGAAGGCTTACTCTAGTAATGAAAGACAATTACATTTTCTTGCATAGTTTACAGATTATTAAATTAATATCAATTTGACCCACTCTATCATTTACTAGATTCTAACCTTTGCCTTTGAGACTTGGTAAACTACTGTGAGGATCTACTCTACTCCAACAATTAGCAATCTCTGTCAATCATTTCAAATTATACCAAATTATTCAAATTGGTTTTTAGAATGGATTGTATGAGAAGCTATGATGGAAACTTAATTTCTTTAAAGAATAAAGAATACAGGTGAAATCTGTAACTGTTTGCTTCAGCCTAGCTCCCTGTTATGCTGTGATTAATAAGCAACTGACCTCTGTTTTATAATGACTTTCTTTATATAAGCAAGTCTAATGATGCCTAAATTTGAGTTTCTCTTGCACCTAGGAATGTTAATTGTTTGCTGCCTAGCAAATGCAACTAAGATTCCCTTTAATGTATCTTTATTAAATTTTCCTTGAGACATGTTAAGTCATTAATCACAATCATCATCATAATATGTAGCTTAATGTAAAAATTCTAAATTTACTAAATTCAAATTTTATAACTATCATTCAATAAAGAAATATTTTTAATATTTTTACAGTTTTATTATGAATTCAGAAAGTACTTTTTAATTGTAAAAATAGTCTTTGTTTAAATAAATATATTTCCTTCCCCTATTCTACCTATCACTCATTATGGTGTGCTTTAGCTATGCTACATTAATGTAGACTTTAATTTTTTAAGTCTATATTTTATAAAATAAGTTTAAAGAACTTTAAGTATTACAGGCTCCAAATACTAAAACTGTTGGCTTTATTTTCTGTGTGATTTGTTAGAGATTTGTTTTAAAACTTTATTTTAATATAGCAAACCTTTATCAATTGTTTATATTTTCCATCTATTCACAAAATGAATATAAATTAGTCACAAAAGCTTTTTCATTATCAGTCAGTTTTTGTTTCAATTGAAAAGTTAATATCAGAGGATGTTAAGTGTATACAGAAGAATATACAGTGAGCAAAAGACATAAAAATCTAAGTATGAGGTAATCTCAATTTCTTGGTTAGGCTATTTTTCTTTAAACTGTACTGGTTCTCATGCCATAAAAGAGCATTTTTCACACCTTTTTTATATTTTGTTGCATACTGAAATTCATACAAATTTTAGAAATTCTTGTTTTAAAAGTTCTTAGGTTCAAGCCTACCAAAATATAGGAAGAATCTGAAGGGGTGGTGCAGGGTGTAAGGTGTCTGCCTTGCCTGCGCTAGCCTAGGACTGGCCACGGTTTGATCCCCAGCACTCATATGGTCCCCCAAGCCAGGAGCGGTTTCTGAGCGCATAGCCAGGAGTAACCCCTGAGCGTCATTGGGTGTGGCCCCAAATCCAATATATATTTTGGTTTTATATATATGTATATATGTATATATATATATAAAGAAAGAAAATGTGTTTTATCCTTTTAATCAACTCTCAGACTCCTCAGATTATAGGCTGTTTATTCACTATATTATTTATCTAGTGCTATGGCCAGTTTTATTTGTAAACTTTAGTAGGCAATAAAAAAACATTTATTTGATAAACACTAAACTAGGAGCTTCTGTCAAAATTTGTAGATGTCACTAACATTTCCAATCAATTGAATTTATATTAAGTATATTCTCCTGGAATATCTGAATAATCTAATTAATATAATTTTTAATAGACCTATATTGGGAACTTGAATTTTCTCCTTAGAGTTATATATTGATTAATAGGAATATTGTTATCTTACAACAAACAGCCTGATACAAATACTGCTTTAAATGTAATTTGACAATCAGTAAATATTTTTTATTATCAGTTGACTAATATAATTTATTTTTTTTTATACAGTATATATTTTTCTCTCAGCACCATATAGGTTGCCTGATACTACAATGCCCAAGCAACATTATATCTTTGGGCTCTTAGCATTGAACCAAAGGTCTGAATGACAGAGATCTAACAGTCAGTCAAAAAGGCATCTGGTGTCTCCTTTTCCCACAATTACCTATTCTATAATACTTGAGAGATTATATTTGTTTTAAAGATTAAACTTGGGTCAGCTCTGAGCAAGGAAAATACCTTAGTTTAGCTACTATCTCTGTGACCTACTTAAATATCTCTTTCTGTTTGTTTGTTTGTTTTTTGGACCACACCCAGCAGTACTCAGAGGTTACTCTTGGCTCTGTCTTCAGAAATAGCTACTGGAAGGCTCAGGGGACCAAATGTGATGCCAGGGATGGAGCTCTGGTTGGTCCCTTGTTGACTGCATGCAAGGAAAACAATACATCAACTTCTTATACTACAAATATTCTGTTTCATATATATGTGAAATATATATAAATATATATTTATGTATAATACATTTAAAGTTTTATGCATTTTTGGTTTTGGAAGGTTTTAAGGAATTGTGATTGGCTTAGTGCAAGGGAGTAAATCCCAAAGTGCTCAGGGACCATGAAAATTAGGGACTAAACCTGGGTCTCTTGCATGCAAAGCATATACTTAAGCATATTGAGTAATTGTTCTTTTATTTTTCCACTGCTGAGATCAGACCTAGGTCTCAGTTTCAAGACAAGTATTTGTCTCTGAGTTATATCCCTGACCCACATTGAAGTTTTGATAGTGACAAACATTATTGCTTCATGACATTTTTGTTTTGCTGTTTTGTTTTGACATTGATTTTTGGTGGTTGTTGTTACTGGCTCATATTTAAGTGGGTTTTTTTTTGGGGGGGTGGATTGGGCCACATGTAACGGTGTTAAGGGATTACTCCTGATTCTGCATTCAGATAGTTTGGGTGACCAAATGGGATGCCAGATATTAAACCTGGGTTTGTCCCAGGTCATCTGCATGCAAGGCAAATTCCCTATAGCTGTGCTATCATTCTAGACTCTATTTAAATGTTTTGATGCAACAAAATGACTTCTTTGTTACTGTTGTTGTTGTTTGGTCCTTTTATTTTGTTTTTGGTTGTTGTTTTTGCTTATTTTGGTACATACAAGTGATGATAAGGGGTTGTTCCTAATTGGTCCAGTAGACCATAAAAGTAAACTCAAAGAGAATACAGTTTGGGATTGAATTTCAGCATCACATATGCAAAATTTGTGTTCTACTTCTTTCAAGTTTCCACCTGATCCTCAAAACATTATTTTGGTGGGAGTAAATATTATTTTTACTTCTTAATAAAATCTTACATTTTTATGAATAGGCTAGCTTCTTTTGTGACAGAAATATGCAGAGAGGATAACTTAAAAAGTTGTATTTGCTTATCTTAAGCTGTTAGAAAGAAACCTGGTTAAATCTCTCCAATCAGTAAGAAATCCCTTATTAATTTCTATCAATATAAATAAGAAAATATCAACACTTCACTGGTATTGTATTAATTTTTGACGTGAATATTTGGCATATGTATTACTCATATTTTTTTTATCAATTTAAGTTTATATAAACCTTGATATGTTGGAGAGCTAAACAAATTTTAGTGAAAATTCAGTTATTTAACTGTTACTGATCAAATGTTTTATTATGCCATTATTGCATACACATATAATTTTCTTAAAATCATCCAATGCTACAGGAAGGAAGAATACAAAACAAAAATCAGAATATTGACAGAATATAGAGTTTCTTAAGGTACCTACATGTATGATTTGTTCCAATCATGGAATATATGGTTTTGAATAGAACTTTTTCCATATTTATGGGTGAAATAACATATTAAAAATAAAACATTAGCAATGTAATCAAGTATTTTAAAGATAATTATTTGCATTTCCCGTGAATGTTGACTGCATACTATAGTCAGGTAATGTCAAAGTGACAGGTGTGCAGGAGATGATTGTTATTCATAATTTATGTAGCTCAAGGGTGCATTTGTGCATATCATATTGTATAATGCTATTTATCAAAAATGTTCTGGGATAGCAGAACATTTAGGTAAACAAGCTTTTGTGTAATCTAGGGAGTTACAGGGTAATTGATTCATGTCAGGAGACATAACCTAGATTTGGGTAGCAGGTAGTTTTGAATTGAGAATTTAGGGTCTGACGAGCTTTAAATATACAAATGTATGGTTACTAAGTTTTATTAGCAATATTAATACATGTAAATACATCAAAATAAGTTATATTAATCCAGTAGGTAAACTCAGAGACAATAAATTTAAAATATAACCATTGTGGAGCCGGAGAGATAGCACAGCAGTGTTTGCCTTGCAAGCAGCCAACCCAGGACCTAAAGTGGTTGGTTCAATCCCGGCATCCCATATGGTCCCCCGTGCCTGCCAGGAGCTATTTCTGAGCAGATAGCCAGGAGTAACCCCTGAGTGTCACCAGGTGTGGCCCCAAAACCAATATATATATAACATTGAAATGAATAAACTTCGATTTTTTAACAATATTTTGACTAATGTAAAATACTGGACTAAGTGAGAATAACTACTAATATTTTAAAGTTTAAACTCTTCCATTATTTTTCAAATTTATGTTTTGATCCCTGCCCCCATCTTTTGCCACATCTGTTATTGCTTAAGTATTACTCCTGGCACTGCTCTTAGAGAGTTTGGGATTGGCCTATATCAACCCTTAGAAAGGCATGTACCATACCTGCTGTGCTATCTGTCTGGCATCTGAATTAAGTTTGTGGCACATCTACACATAAATAAATTAAAATTGATATGTCACTCTCTCCCCTTCTGTTTCTTCCATTTTTCTTTTCCTTTTTCCTACACCCCCCGAAAATAAATACTATTTTTCTTTTAATTTTTATATATGAATACATTTGATATTTGCATGTTAATTTAGAATCTGAAGAAGTTAACAGAATTGTACTCAGCATTCTAAAGGTGTCTTCGGGGGTGGACTGATAGCACAGCCGTAGGGTGCTTGCCTAGCACATAATTGATTCAGGATAAACTTGGGTTCAATTCCTGGCATCCCCTATGGGCACCTGAGTTTGCCAGGAGTTATTTCTGAGTGCAGAGTGAGAAATAACTCCTGAGTACTGCCAGGTGTGTTCCCAAAACAAAACAAAAAAGATGTCTTCATTCCAGTTGTTAGAATGCCACATTCCAAGAAAATACCTGCATTTTAGTTCTGTGAACATAATGTTAAATAAGAAAAAGAATTTATGTTGCAGATAATATGAAGGTCTATAATCTAATCTCAACTAGAAAAGTTATGAAGGAAGAACCAATAAAATTACAAAAATGAAGCAAAAACACATCTTATGCGAGTGATTTGATGTAAGAAACATTAATCTAGTATAATAATGATGGTGTTTCTAACTTTGAAGGAAGGAAGAATGAGGAAAAAAATGTCAGAAAAGTAGTGTGTGGCTTGGAGAATCTTTTTGTTTTGTTTTGGGGGCCACACCAATGGTTTTCAAAGTTTACTCCTTTGATTTTTTTCACAGAGATTATTCTTCTTCGAAGGAATAAGGGGTGGAGAAGTGCAGGAGATGAGATGATAGTACATGGGAGAAAATAAACTGCATTAAATAATTTACATGAAATACCTAATAAAATATCTAGAGCTGAAAAGTAAATTAGTGATTGCCTAGGGTTTGAGTTGAGAATAAAATCAACTAAATAAGATCAGAAAGGTCTTATAGGAATGAAGGAAATGTTCTATGAGTGGTAATAATAACCCTACATGCAACTTACTAAATTTTATTAGGCTTAAAATGGAGTAGTTTTTATGTTATGAGTTATATACCTCAATAAAGATGGTCAAGGACTGGAGAGATAGTTTGGTGGATAGGGCATTTGCCTAGAGAAACAGTCAAACAGATAAATTTCCCCAAGTCTAACAGGAGTGATCCCTGAATGCAAAACTAAGAACAATTCCTGACCGTAGTTTGGAGAAGACCCCAAACAGGAAAGCAAAACAAAAACAAAACAATCCCAAATGACAGAGTTGTAAAGCAGTAACGTTCAAAAATACACCCTCCAAATGAATGCAATTGTGATTAACAACTAGAAATGAAGTTGGAAGCTTTCTTCCTTTTCTATGTTCAGAAACAATCTAGGAGGCATGGAAATATATTTGATATGTAATTGCTCAGCAAAATATCTAGTTCAAATCATTTATTTGACAAGTAATTATTTGTATTAGGGGTGGAAAGGATGGTGAGTACTTTATTTCTTCTATGGTAATTGGCCATTTTGTACTTTCTGTCTCTGGTTAGGTCAATATGATAAAATAGCTCTTTGCATTTTCAAGTTTATTAACAGAAGAAAATAAAATATATTCTTTATCTTATGAATTAAACAATTCTTAGGGTAGTTATTTTCCAATAGATTTTTTGTTTGTTTGTTTTGATCTTGCTATGTGCTCAGAAATCGCTCCTGGCTTGGGGGGACCATAGGGGACACCAGGGATCGAACCAAAGTTCATCCTGGGTCAGTGGCATGCAAGGCACATGCCCTACTGCTGCGCTACTGCTCCAGCTTACCAATAAATATTTTTAATTTTTGTGTTTTCTCTTTTGCCTCTGATTCAATAATGCAATAGATTGCTTATTTTGTCATCTTATTTCAAATAATTAAATCTATATTTGCAAAATGTTACTAGTTATTCATTATTTTGCATAAATTTTTCTAGGAATGCATGGTTGTTTTTAGTTATTGTTTTATAAAAAACCCTTAAGTTACAATTTTGGCAATAAAAAAGTTACATTGTTTGAATTTTGTTAAGAATGCCTATTATACACTTAGTGAATCTTCTTTTATTTAATATATATCTGTTGCTTACTCTTGAACCAAATCATTCTTATTTACTGTTTATTTTTATTTTTGGGTCACACCTAGTGATGCTCAGGGGTTACTTCTAGCTATGCGCTCAGAAATCTCTCCTGGCTTGGGGGACCAGATGGGATGTTGGGATCGAATTGAGGTCCATCCTGGATTAGCTGCGTGCAAGACAAATGCTCTACTGCTGCACAATCACTCTGGCCCCAGCAATCTATATCTTAAATAAAATGTCAACCAATAACTTTTTCCTCAGACTATTCTTAGTAGATATGAATTGGTAAATTAATATATTTTAATTAAAAATGCCCAAGTGTTTCAAAATAATGAACAGAACCTCATTGATCCATAATATTATCAAAATATTGAATATACATATCGAGGGAATATAGCAAATTGAGGGAATAAATTAGTTATTGAAAGAAATTGGAAAACCCATAAATATAAACATTTAGGCATCTTTGTAATTTTTACTCCAATAAAGTACATGAGGTGAAAATTAAACAAGAAAAACCATCAAAGTATTAAAAAGAGTACATTAAAATTTATAAAGAATGGGCCAGAGATATAGCATGGAGGTAAGGCGTTTATTTGTCTTTCATGCAGAAGGTCGGTGGTTCGAATCCCGGCATCCCATATGGTCCCTTGAGCCTGCCAGGAGCGATTTCTGAGCATAGAGCCAGGAGTAACCCCTGAGCGCTGCCGGGTGGACCCAAAAACAAACCAAAACAAAACAAAACAAAAATTTACAAAGAAATAACAATTTATATATGGACTGACCCAAAGTTTGGAAGCCAGAAAACTGAAAAACATCCTTAATGTCTAAAGATGTTTAAAAATTATCTTTGAGATAGTACAGTTGAGAGATAGTACAGTGGCTAAGGTGACAGTTACATGAGGCTCACTGCAGTTTAATTCCTAGAACTAAAGTTTCTAGAATTTCTGGGTGTGTACGGTAAGGACCCAAAGAGATCAGTATAACTTTTCGCCACAGGGTCTGAGCAAGTACTTCACCTTTGGATGTTTTTCTTCTCCCTTACAGGAAAAATAAATAATAAATAAATAATAAATAAAATGAACAACATTGTCAATTGTCACTTCTAAATCGAACAAGATTATTCTCGCAGAATAAATATAAAATAAGGCCATTTTAAGGGAAAAATTAAGTTAATCCATTGCCATAATTTGCATTATTTAATAACTGTTCTAGGAAATTCCTAATGCTATTTATGTCTAATAAAGTTTACATGGCAATTTATATTCTACCTATCTTTTATTTAGGAAATACAAATTAAACTGCCTCATTTGGAAATAAGTCTTGAAATTCATAATCACTTATTTGTTGAATGTCAATTTAATAATGAGATTGCATTAATTTTTTCAGTTTTTTGTTTATGTTTTTATTTTATTTGTTGGCAAGTTTTTAAGGTGCTCAGGGCTCTGCATTCAGAAATCATTCCTGACAGGGCTCTGGATGTCATATGGGATGCAAGGGGTCAAAGTCAAATCAGCCGAGTCTTTACCCACTTTACTATTACAACAGCATTATATTTGTATCTAGATCTGACAGATAACTTCTTTATGTTCTGCGATGCAATTTTTTTTTTTTTTTGGTTTGAATTTTAGGTCACACCTGGCGGCGGTGCTCAGAGGTTAGTCCTGCCTGTGCTCAGAAGTCACTACTGGCATCTCGGGGGACTATATGGGAATGCCCAAAATCGAACTGGAGTCCATCAGCGTTGGCCACGTGCAAAGCAAACGCCCTACCATTGTTCTATCGCTCTGGCCCCTCTGTATTGCATTTTTAATCAACATCTGCCTAAGATAAATTCCTTACACTCTAAGTCTTATTCACTCTCTAAGCCTCAAAGATAAAGAATGATTCTAAACTCATATCTATAATTCTTACTCTTAGCTCCTATATTCCTTGTCTCTATATTTCGTATACATTACGAAATACATTACCTTTTAATATATATTTATTTAAAACATATAAAATTTATATAGATTTGAATTTGATTATTGCACGGCTATCCTTTAACCCAAGATTTGAATACTTAATATCAGTTCTTAGTTTCTGTCAGTAGAGATTAATTAAAACAGAAAAGTAAGAAAGAATCTCAAAAATAGGTTCCAAGCAATGGACAAAATCCTAGTTCATAATTTGATTCCATGTAAAAAATATTTTACTAATTGGAAGTTAGAGTTATTTATTTATTTATTTATTTATTTATTTATTTATTTATTTATTTATTTATTTATTTGGTTTTTGCGCCACACTCGGCGGTGCTCAGTGGTTACTTCTGGCTGTCTGCTCAGAAATAGCTCCTGGCAGGCACGGGGAACCATATGGGACACTAGGATTCGAACCAACCACCTTTGGTGCTGGATAGGCTGTTGCAAGGCAAACACCGCTGTGCTATCTCTAGAGTTATTTTTTTAAATGATACTTTGTCTACTAGCAGTGATGGCTAACCTTTTTGAGCTCCAGTGCTAAAACTGCCGCACAATGCCTGGTCCTCCCAACAGTCAGTCCAGCCCTGTTGCCAGGTGAGCTGCAAAGCAGACACCGGCACACTCTCCTCCCCTCCGCCGCCCCGCATACCTTAATTGCGGACCTTCCCGCGTGCCAGCTGGAAGGTCTTCGCGTGCCACCTCTGGCACGTGTGCCATAGGTTCGCCGTCGCTGGTAGTATGGTAATAGTCACATTCAGTGCAGAAAAGTCTAGTAGGGAAAAACTAGAACCCAATAATTATAATATATAGGGCCAGAGCAATAATACAGTTAATAGGGTGCCTGCCTTGCATGAAGCCAAACTGGGTTCGAGCTCCTGCATCTCATATGATAACCTGAGCCCAATCAAAAATAATCCCTGATACAGAGCCAGGAGTAAACCCCACTGACATCACTGGGTCTTGTCCAAACAACAAGAAGGAATATGTATAGGTATATGTATACATATATGCATATATGTATATCTACACATAAATATATACATATAGACACATATGCATATGTACATATATATTCGGAAAGATCATTTATACCAAATTCCATTCAACTATGGTGACTAAAATTTGACCTTGACATAGCCTGAGAGAAAAATAAATGTAATTAGAGCTAAATAATAGGATTATTCTTCACTGATAACTTCTAAATTTTTTCAACCAAATAATCATTAAAATGTTCTTTAATATAAACTAGAGAAGGTTTTGACAAAGGGAGTATAATTAGTTTGGGGAAATGAATTTGTAGTCATGGGTACTGTAGCAAATTATTGATTGCATGTCCAACAATATTTGTGCTGTTTCTTATAACAGAAGAATTTCACCCTAGATATAATGCAGCTGCTGTTTTGGGGGTGAAGTTTTATTATTAAATCCAAATTTAAAAATTCTGTTTCTTTTCCACTAGCAAATTTAGTTTATGGTTTTCTTTGTTTGAGGCGACAGTAGTCACCTCATGGCTTCACACACAGGCAAGGCAGATGCTTGACTACTAAACTACATTCTTGCTCCCTACGAGTGACTTTGGTCAAAGTATGACAATGCAATTCTTAGGAATGAACCAAATAGTATTTTCACTACTACATAATTTTTCCGAGATTTTAAGACACACTTCAGAAACATGTCTACTCCCAGATTAGCTGATGATAAAATAAATAACCTTGAATCTTGGGGCTCTTTCCTTGTATACGTACAGCCCAGGTTTGATTTTCAACATCTTATATGGTCCTCAGAGCATTGGCAGGAGTAATTCATGAATGCAGAATGCAAGGAATGACCCCTTAGCATAGCTGACTGTGACCCCCAAAATGCAAACAATCTCAAATTTGGACTATACTTGACATAATATGTCATATAACATTAAAGTGGCTAGCTATTTTATTACAATATCTGAGTAATTTCAGGGGAAACTAAAAAAACCTTCTTGCTCAGAAGGTGAATTTGAGTAAAAAGCTATCAAAAATTACTCGGCCCTGTCACATAATCTTAACTTGATGACCATATA
Organism: Suncus etruscus; assembly: GCF_024139225.1. Classification (NCBI taxonomy): domain Eukaryota; kingdom Metazoa; phylum Chordata; class Mammalia; order Eulipotyphla; family Soricidae; genus Suncus; species Suncus etruscus. The sequence continues at coordinate 124,092,235 of NC_064848.1, read as the reverse complement.
TATAGAAGGAAAATACCTGTCTATTAAAGTCTATAAAGATTATTAAATGGATCAATAGATTAATAAAAGCCTAGTTATTATGACCAAAATTGATAATATTGATATTATACATAAATCTTATCAGAAAAATACCAATTTTTATTTAAAAATAGGGCAAAACAGGGGTGTTTTGCACTCAGTTATGAATACACTCATGAACACACCATCAGGAGATAGAAAAAAAGTTATAAATGGTCTCAACAATGTGGGCAGCTCTGTACCAAAGATGACTTCATTGTGGAGTGCATAGGGTACACAATTTATTAATAATGGCTAAGGCAAAATACCATTTATGGCATTGTATACATTAGGACCTGGTGACAGGTTAATTATATTGTTCCATTTGATGGTAAATGAGAAGTCATTTGTCTTCTCCAGAATCAGTATCCACTCATATTTAAGTTTCCTTTCTTTGTTATTCTTGCCTGTTCTCAAGCAATGGCAATGGCCTATAGATTTTCTAAAAATCTTATATCTTGTATTACTGTATTCCTTATAGCTTTCTTTCAAATGGGACACTAACACAAACCAAGAAGACAATATATTCCATACAATATAGGTCTCCAAAGTTTAGATTAATTCTTGCTTCTATGAAATCTTTAATACTACATGTTTTTGATAGTTCTCAACTCTTCTGAATTTATAACTTAAATATTATGTATTATTTAGATTTTCTGAGTAACACTATCTTGCTTTATTAGTCAGTAAGCCTTTGATGTATGCATTTGTTTTTATTATTTTTAGAAGTGAGCCTTTTAAAATAAATCATATCACCATTTAATCTTGATATAACAGGAAGTTTTCCACACACTAGGAAGCAAATATATTGCTGTTGGTAACCATTTTCGGAGCATTAAAGGTCGTTGAAACATCAAATCTTCCAATAAAGTATTATTTATCAGAAAGTGATTTTTTTTTAAATTTTGGGCCACATCTGGTGAGGCTCAGGGGTTACTCCTGGCTATGCACTCAGAAATCTCTCCGAGTTTGTGGGACCATATGGGATGAGGGGATTGTATCACGGTCATTTCTGAGTTAGCGGCTTGTAAGGCAAACACCCTACCGCTGGGCCATCGCTCAGGCCCAGAAAGTGATTTTTTTGTTAGAGGCATAAACATTACTTGAAATAAATTAAAGCCTGTTTGGTTACATAAACAAAATCCAAAAGCAATGTAAGCTAATGAACATATATATATACATATATATATATACATATATATGATGTTATATTATTGTTCTATCACTTGTATAACTATATATCTAACATTGTGCTCGAAAGCAGAATATGCTATTTTTATCTTATTTCATTAAAGAAAATCAGTTGTTTTCTTTCTTTGTAATTTGCAATATTATATTCTAACAATTCATAAAATTTAAAAATGATCTTCTATCCCCTAATAATGTATGGGCATAGGGAAGAATAGGATACTCCCCCTCACTTATCATTCTCTTCCCAGTTTTTAAAAAAGTGTCTGTCATATAACTTGAATTTAAAGTATTATTATTTTCAGTTGTATATATTTAATCTTTCTATTAAAACTAACACGGGGTTCTCAAATTATGACCTGCGGGCCACATGTGGATGACTAAAGAAATCATTTATCCAGCCTGCCAGCTATTTTTGTCTCCACTGCCTGTCCTGCTTAGCAACAACTAGTCCCGGGCAAGCAGTGAGCATGTTTGGGAATGTGTGCTCTACAATCTGACTCCCCTCCATGTCTCTTTCTTTTGACTCATCCTCTCAGTCTTCAGCAGGGGTCCTCAAATTACAGCACTCCAAAGCAGAGCCATTGTTCCCATTGAAATACTGAAACATATGTTGATTTAACTTTACTGGGTCTTCATTTTAAATATTGTATTTGTTCCCATTATTTTTTTACTTCAAAATAAGATATGTGAAGGAATAGGAATTTGTGCATAGTTTTTTTTTTTAAAACTATAATCAGGCCTTCAGTGCTCTGAGGTACAGTGAACAGGGGCCCCATTAAAAAAAGTTTGAGGAGCCATGATCTGCAGAAAAGAAAAAATTCTTAAACACTGGCAAACTAAAGGCAAAATGTCAAAGTCCTGTTATTCCTAGCTTTGCACTCATTAATTACTCCTGGCTATATGGGGGACACTGAAGATTGAACCTTAGTCATACATACAAGGCAAAGTCTCTACTCACTGAATTATTGTTCCTGCACTTGTAGTCTTTTTATATGCAAATATATATGTAGGCTGTGATATAAATATTCAGATTCATACTTGGATGAATACAATTTTAGTTGTTTTTCCCTTTAGTGAATACTATAAAGTATTCTAAATATATATTCTATAATCACACCTACTGTCATAAAAGTATTTTAATAAATCTAAACCTGATTTTCCAATGTGATTATGCCTGACTTTTAAGAGTGATTCCAATTATGCTGAATGGGTTTCTTCTGAATCATGCCTCTGCTTAATTCTTAAGTCATCATTTACACAGAGACATTCCACTGAGAGGTCAGGAAAGTCAACTTCATAACATAATTTCTGAAAGTTGACTGTTCTGAATATATAGTGTTGCTTTCACTATAAAATCATTTTGACAAGAGTCTCTAAAGATAGAAGAACTGGGTATTTCCTAACAATTGTAAAAGAGAACAATTTGTGAAAAAAAATGTGACCATATTCAGTTATTCAGTTTGGAGTTCTTCAAGAGATTTAGTTCACCTTCATCATTGATCTTTCTGTTTGAAGTGTTCATTTACCATCCTGACATAATCTAGGGCAGCACTGCATGATGTTGATGATACTTTTGTCAATGTGAAGAATGCAGTGCCATTGTTACAGAAATCGTACAAGAAACAGACACCTTAATATGTACCATCTGTTTTACAAAAAAGCTCAATGTGGTAATGCATTTGCAATACCAGAAGCAATATCTCTAAGACATGAAATGAACATATGTTGTCTAAGAGCCTTCAGGCTGACATTGAAAAAGAGAAAAGATAGTACTTCAAGGCAAATACTGTCCCAGTAGAAAGACTGCCAGATCCAATATGGCTCAGCCTATTGACAAGTCTCTGGTGGACAACTTCATATGAAGATTTTCACATTGTTATGGGTTGTACAGCTCTCTGGCCCATCTTTTCAGCATAGGTAAAATAGTAGAAAATATTCCTTTTGTCACTCTGGGTTCTTTTCTGTTTTAGAGCAACAAATGTTGTCAGAAAAAGTCACACCATAGCATAAAGTGCTTGAATAATTATTTCAAAAAATGATGTGGAACTGAAACGAAGGCTTCTGATGATTCAGCAGATAATATTATAAAAGCAGCTAAAATAAAATGATTAAAATAAGTTACATAAATATAGCTATTTAACATAAATTTAAATTATGAATTTTATGTAGAGTAGTTTTCACAAATTATAGACACATTGAAAAGCAATTGAAAATTTCTGACTTTATTTTCTAAACTTGTGCAAAATTGTAATATTTTAAAATATAAGATTTAACTATATAAAGGCACATGAACATTGAGGTATAAACTTAGATAAAGCTTGTATATATGAGAGGATATTAAAAACAGCTATAAAGATCAAATGACATATTATTAAACCATTATAAGGAGTAGTTAACTTGCATAATAATTAGTTTACTTATATTTCTGTTATAAAAATTCAACATAACTTTAAGTTATTTTATGCTATAATCAAATTTACCTTTCCAGAAACATGTCAAAATTTAAAAAAACAGTTGAAAATATATCAGGGAGCTTAAAAGCAGGAAATATGGTTATGAGTCTCTGATATCAATATTTTTCACTTTTTTCCCTTTATTTAAAGATCTTAATTACATATATGATTGTGATTAGGTTTCAGTCATGTAAAGAACATCCCCTTCACCAGCGCAACATTCCCACCACCAATGTCCCAAATGTCCCTCCATCCCACCCACCCCCACCTGTACTCCAGACAGGCTTTCCAGTTCCCTCATTCATTCACATGATTATGGTAGTTCTCAGAGTAGTTATTTCTTTTTTTTCATTTTTCTTTTTTTTTAATATATATTTTATTTAATCACCTTGATTACATACATGATTGTGTTTGGGTTTCAGTCATGTAAAGAACACCACCCATTACCAGTGCAACATTCCCATCACCAATGTCCCATGTCTCCCTCCTCCCCACCCGACCCCCGCCTGTACTCTAAACAGGCTCTCCATTTCCCTCATACATTCTCATTATTAGGACAGTTCAAAATGTAGTTATTTCTCTAACTAAACTCATCACTATTTGTGGTGAGCTTCCTGAGGTGAGCTGGAACTTCCAGCTCTTTTCTCTTTTGTGTCTGAAAATTATTATTGCAAGAATGTCTTTCATTTTTCTTAAAACCCATAGATGAGTGAGACCATTCTGCGTTTTTCTCTCTCTCTCTGACTTATTTCACTCAGCATAATAGATTCCATGTACATCCATGTATAGGAAAATTTCATGACTTCATCTCTCCTGACAGCTGCATAATATTCCATTGTGTATATGTACCACAGTTTCTTTAGCCATTCGTCTGTTGAAGGGCATCTTGGTTGTTTCCAGAGTCTTGCTATGGTAAATAGTGCTGCAATGAATATAGGTGTAAGGAAGGGGTTTTTGTATTGCATTTTTATGTTCCTAGGGTATATTCCTAGGAGTGGTATAGCTGGACAGAGTAGTTATTTCTATAACTGCACTCACCACTCTCTGTGGTGAGCTTCTTGAAGTGAGCTGGAAGCTCCAGCCCTCCACTCATTTTTTCTGAGGATTGTTGCAAGAATGACTTTTATTTTTCTTAAAAGATGAGTGAGACTATTCTGCGTCTATCTCTCTCTCTTCCTCTGACTTATTTCACCAGCATGATAGATTCCATGTATATCCATGTATAGAAAAATTTCATGACTTCATCTCTCCTGACGGCTGCATAATATTCTATTGTGTATATGTACCACAGTTTCTTTAGCCATTCTTCTGTTGAAGGGCATCTTGGTTGTTTCTAGAGCCTGGCTATTGTGAATAGTGCTGCAATAAATATAGGTGTGAGGAAGGGTTTTTTGAATTGTATTCTTGTGTTCTTAGGGTATATCCCTAGGAGTGGAATAGCTGGTCAAATGGGAGCTCAATTTCCAGTTTTCGGAGGAATCTCCATGTCGCTTTTCATAGAGGTTGGAGTAGAGGCATTCCCACCAGCAGTGGATAAGAGTTCCTTTCTCTCCACATTCCCGCCAGCACTGATTGTTCTCATTCTTTGTGATGTATGCCAATCTCTGTGGCGTGAGATGGTATCTCATCATTTTGATTTGCATCTGCCTGATGATTAGTGACGAGGAATATTTTTTTTATGTGCCTTTTGGCCACATTTTTTAAGGCACAGACCTAAGGCAAATCTGACCTTGAGTGACCATTCAAGTCTTTAAAAACTTATACAATTAAAACTTGGGTTAAAATTTATATCTAATTAATTCTTTATATTTTAGGGAGCCACACTCAGTAGTTCTCCGGGTTTACTCTCGCTCTGAACCCAGGCATCACTGTTGGTGGTACTCAGGGGATTGCACAGGGTGCTGGGAGAGAATTCTAGGGACTCAGTATAAGAAAACCACCCTGTCCACATTGCTTGTGTCTTCTCTAATAATTTCTACTTTAAGAATAAAATTATGCAGGACCGGAGAGATAGCATGGAAGTAAGGCGTTTGCCTTTCATGCAGAAGGATGCTGGTTCGAATCCCCGCATCCCATATGGTCCCCTGTGCCTGCCAGGGGAGATTTCTGAGCATAGAGCCAGGAGTAACCCCTGAGCGCTGCTGGGTGTGACCCCCCAAAAAACAAAACAAAGCAAGCAAACAAAAAAGAATAAAATTATGTATAGAAATCTTTAAACATTCTAAACTAAAGGAATAAGCGAAAGTCTAGCTATATGATTACATCTCTAGTACCCAAAGAAATTTACATTTATATTTCTACCAATTCCATGACATTGCATTCACTTTTTTCATATTATTCTGAAATCCCAGGACAAAACATAAAACCATTTTCAGTGAATAGTCTATTAGCAATTGGACAGAAAAAATAAAATAATGGATGCATATTGACCCCATAACAAATGTGCTTCTATGTGTTCAGAGCTTTTCTGGATCTAAATGTTATTCTTTGATGATCATTAGTATATAGTTATTTTTAGTATATAGTTATTTGAGAAAATAATTATATCCCAATTAAATGATTTCTATACAATACCTATTACACCAGTGAAAGTTTCATGGATTATTGCAGATATCCTCCTCAAGTTATGATGTAAATATAACTCTTATCAGGATATTTGTTTTTTGTTTTGCCAGGTATACTAGAAAATACATGTTAGATAACATGTTTAGTCTCTTTTCTCAACCAATCCACCTCTAGAGGCATAAGGCTTTGGAATGCAGAAGAAGCTGGACTGTACACTCAAGGTTCTCTGGTATATGGTTCAGATAGAAAAGTCCAACATGTATTCAGTTTCTGAGCCAAGATTATAAAATTTCTTCTATGTCCTTTTGCAAAATTGTACCCTTAACTACTTGCTTCTAATTCATTTATCATACTCTAAATCTACTTCATGGTAGTTAGCATCTTACTTTTTTTTTATTACCATTTCTTCTATTTATAGCACATATGACACTACTCTGAGGGTCAAACAAAGCCCTGAAAGCTCTAGTTATCCATGAATTTAGAGCTTTATTCAGACAGCTGCTTGGTCACTTGACCTGTCAACTGTCTGGGTGGATCAACAAGAATTCATCTCTTTGCTATAGGTCAGAGGAACGCCCTGGATGAAATTTACTTCCAACCACACGAAGTTCAAAGGCATTGGCTTGAGTGGTATATGTGTTTATTCAGGAACATGTGGATCTTATGAGTGTAAGGAAATTGATGCAGTATGGCTCAGATGCAAGTCATTGAGTATAATTGATTTTTAATGTGCTGGCTACCTTCCACCAGATGTTCTTCAATTATGTATGCCTTAAAAACCAACACAGCTGCTTATTGCATGCTGACTATCCAGTGACTGAAGTACTGTTACAGAGCAAGGGAAGTCATTTCTGTGTAGGGTGACTATGCCTTGAATCTGTTCTGGACTTGTGACAATCTGGTGCTATAAATTATAGGCACCCACTCTTGCTTTCTCAAAATATCCCAGTTGGATTATAAATTATGTCAGCATCCTACCTGTTTAACATGCTGTTTAGTTCACCTTACAGAGTATTTAGGATAATGGTATTATCACTGTTAGTACAAATAATTTATATTAAGATCATACACAAAGTAGATCTTATCTATGAATATTTTAGAACTGGAATAAACTCAGATTGCCTTTAGACCAGCATTTATTATTTTTCAAATAACATCATATATGTTTTACTTTTATTTCTATTAATTTTTAAGTCTGTAGTACATGGAGAAATAGAGAAATAGGTTAGAGAGAATAAACTGTTGGCCTTGAATTACAAACCAGAGATTACCAAGCAAGGGAAAAGGAGCAGAGATGGAATAGAAATAAAAGTGTGAGCATTGGTGGATTTGTCTTGGGCACTTTGATGGTAATGAGGCACAATATTTGTATATATCAAAATCATACACATTAACACTATTTAAATGTAACCTAAATTATCATTAAGAATAATCAATTGTTTTAGCACTGGGTCATGGATTTGAATTCATTTTTATTAATTTACCTCTTCTCCCACAAGTAAAGAATTAGTCCAACTTCCTCCTTTCATTCTTTCCTCTTTTTATTTACTTCTTTACTATTTCTGAAATTGGCTTATTTACATATATTTTTCAGGGGGAGAAATGGGGTTATTTAGTTTTACCTGGCTCTGCTAAAGGCTTGCTCCTGACTCTATGTTCTGAAATCACTCCAGGTGCAGATCTTGAGATCAAATGTTGTGTTGAAAATTCAGGTTGTTTGCATGCAAGACAAGCACTTTACTCATTGTATTCTATATTCAGTACAATTTCCCTATGTTAAAGACAAAGTTCTTTGCCTTTTAGTATCCAGAAAAAAAACCTTTTCAACTCAACTTGATGTAATATTTCCCCTACATAAGGCAATCAATTATGTTCATTGTTTTTTTTATAATGAAGTGGAAATATTTTTTTGATAAAGAGCAAATAACTCTTAAAATTTTACATAATTTAGTTTTCTAATTAGAAAATAATTATATTCTTAATTATCACACTTTATGGGTAGTTTCACATTTAAAAAAATATAGCACTTGGAGTTGGAGCTGTGATGCAGCAGTAGGGCATTTGCTTTGCACATGGTTGACCTAGGACAGACGGTGGTTTGGTTCCCCAGTGTCCCATATAGTCCCCCAAGCCAGGAGTGATTTCTGAGCACAGAGCAAGCACAGGAGTAAGCCCTGAGCATCACCGGGTGTAGCAACCCCCCAAGAGCCCCCCCAAAATATATATTTTGTTATTATGAGGTTTTGAGGTTAACACCAATACATCCCAAACCACTGAGTCTGATCCTTAATACCCTTTATTATCTGATACCCATCACTACATCAAATGTCCTACAGTTTTCCAGTTATTGCAAAACAGATAGATGTAGAATAAGAAGGGAATAAATATGTATTTTAAACTCTTTTAATATTGACACACTGTTCTATTTTCTCTTACTGAACAATTTTTATTGGGACTGTCCCAGCCCATACTACTATAGACCATTATTTCCCTTCCTGAGCTTTATAACACCTGAAAGTATTTATCTTATAGTGGATATTAACCCCCAAATCAATTAAGCATTCATTTTCCTATTTAATTTGTGTCACTGTAATATGTTAAGAGGTTTTTGTTTTCCTTTTGTTTTGGGGTCACACCTAGTGATGTTCAGGGGTTCCTTCTGGCTCTGCAATCAGAAACCAGTAATGGATTGGTGCGTAGGGAACTATAAGAGGTGCCAGAAAACAAGTTCAGCCATTTGCAAGGAAACTATTTTGCCTGTTACACTATCTCTCCAGCCTATGCAGAGGTTTTAAAATAATCATGTAATCCTAAAATCATAATAAAATATATCAGTTCTCCTACCCAATAACAACTTTTATATTTATAATTTAGTTTTATAGTTAATTTCATACTTTAAAATAATATAAAAACTGCTTTAACTTATTTTGTTTTGTTTTTATTTTAAGTTTCCTCCTAATTTAGAGGACTTAAATATGCTTCATGGACAAGAATAATCGGACCAGCTCATCCTCTTAGTATACCCTATTCAGTTAAAGAGTATATGTCTATGTAGTTTAGCTAGATAAACATCTTCATATTTCATGTTGCACAGGAGCATTATGTTTTCTTTCTTAATATTTTCTTTAAAATACAGTTTTCTTATTCCTTTAGTTTTATTTAGATATCTACATGTAGGTCATTAATTTGACAATTTCAACTTCCTCCAATATTGTAAATTTCCTATTTAGTTATTTAAATATTGTCTATCTTTAAATTTCTTTGCATTTTATTTGAAATAAGAATGTGGGGATTTGATCTTTTTTGAGTGTCTTTGTTTTGGAGCAACACCTGGTGGTGACTGGTGGCTATCAGCTCTGTACTTGAGAGTCACTTCTGGCAGTGGTCAGGGTTCCATTTGGTACTGTGAACGGAACATAAACTTTTCTCATGCAAAGCACTAATTTGAGCTAGCCTCAACCCCCAAATGTACTTTCTTATCTCATCTGTAGTATAAAATAAACCATTACTGTTCCTGTTTTTATTTCTCTCTTTCAAATATAGTGTAGAAGAAGACATTGCAGATATATTATTTTTTTTCTTTTACCGTTAAAGCCTTTGTCCCAAGGTAATCTTTCTCACAGAGCATCACTCTTACATTTTTCACAGTACTGATCTTTAAGATTACTTTGAGTCAATCATTAGAATCCACCATCTATTTTATGGTTAGTTTATTAGTAATCTTAAAATCCTTTAGCTATGTTATCATTTTTATAATAAAAGAATCCAAAGAGTACAGCACCCTACTTTACCATGCAATAGTTTACATATTCATGAATTCCATGGAGTAGAACATTGGGAACAAACATTTTTCCTTGTGAAGGGAATATTATTTTGCCTATCTAGGCCCTTACAAGTCAATGCAGGTTATTTAATTTCCTGTTCAACATTTTCACTTACGGTGGCTAATTGGCATCTCACACCAAATGCAAAAGCTAACTACTTTTATGAGGGAAGAGATTAAACTGAACAAAATTGACCCCTTAAATTCAGATCACAGAACTGAGGTTACCGGAAGAGAAGAGGATTGTTATGATCCAGGGCCTCACATATGCAAAATTGGTAGTTTTTCATGAGCCACATTCTAAAGGTCAAGTATTTTAATGGCGCAATGCTTTATATGTATGTTCATCAGCAACTTATTTCTGTTAGATTTTAAAAGTATATTTGGGTTAACACTCCTATAACTTTCATACTTTTATTTGTCCCAAACACTTTTTTGGCTATTATGAATATGAATAAATATTTCACTAATGAGTTAGTAATATCATCTTCTCTAATTATTTGATCATATATATATTTTCTAAAATGGTTAAGTTTTTCTAGTTAAAAATACATGTTTTAACACATATGATATTTTTATTGATTATGTATGTCTACATTATTATTTATGTTAACTAAGGAATATAAGATATATTATTTAGTCAATTTCTTAATTAAAAGAACATAATTATTAGCTGGTCAGTAAATTTATTAGAAGTGTATTTAGCAAAAGTTACTTAGCAGGAAGATTTGAAAATAGTTACGATTCAGGGCAGTTATATAATAATATAATAATTTAGGGCAGTGTTGTAAACATACTAGGCAAATTGAAGAGTTAGTTGTTATTTTTTCTTTCTCTTCTACCTCTCATGATTTTAGGATTTATAAATATTTTCCTAGAACTATTAATTTTATATTACAACCATTCTATATCTAGTAAGTTAGAAGGGAAAACATGATCATTTGAATTAGGAAATAACACCAAAGGGCAAATTCAGATCGTTTCAATTTACAAAACTTCTAATATTAATTTATTCTCTAAAATTTCCACAATGCTATAATTAATGATTCCTTACATTTACTTATTTTCTTATAATGAAGTTGGGTTTAAAATGAAGAAAGCCTGAATATTATAGTTGATAGTTTTGAATTTTGGGTACTAAAATGTAAAAGATTTTCCAAATTTCAATCCCAAATATCTAAATAGCGCCCTTTAAGGAAGAAAACAATTGACGTAACTTGGTATTCTTTGGTATTGAAGAGCTCATATTAGACTCAATTTACTCTAAATGGCCAGACATAAAGCTGTTCCAACCTAGTTTGCAACACTTGTGATTCATATAGTTAATTTTACTGGTCAAACAGTGATGACTAATAAGACTAATAAGACTTACTCTATGTTGGAGCTAACAAATCCTTTATCAGTACTTCAACCACTGTGCTTATGTGGCCTCATTGTTAAGATTATGCCTTTCATCTATGGAAACCAATCCCTTTCATATACAATTTCAGCAAGAAGCTTATAAAATGTGTATTAAAGCAGTATTGACTTGTGTAACAATAAAAAGTACAATTAGGCTTCCAACACAGAGCATTTCTAATTTGCATAAAAACCTCTCTAACCTATTCCTTTTACTTCAGAATATAACCAAAAGGTTATATTCTGTTCCATGCACCAGTAATTACTTTAAAAATCACTAGGTAAATGTACCTATGTAATATTGTTCAGTTCTTTATGCAGATCATTAAAACTAAATTTATATGCAAGCTATATCAATAGGAAAATACTATTAAAATCATTAGAAAAAATGACCAAGCACAATGGATTTCTTTTGTATAATACCCCATAATATAATAATTTAAGATAGCTTCTTACCCAGAGCCTCTGTCTTGATAAAAAATCATCACAAGGGTAGGACTAAAAGACATGTTCTTATCATAGCTCTTAATTGATGCTTTTAATTTATACAATGTATTATTAAAAGACAGCTTTTCATCTTCAGAAATTATAGCTGAGAACTGACTTTAAAAGGAGGTAAACTGATCTAAAATCTAATTATTAAAAGAATTAGAAGTATTTGTATAGAAATAATTATCTTAGAGTCTACTGTATGTTTTCTGTGTATTGTATATATATTTTAACACATAAATACTTGACTCTCATGTTTAATGGAAAATTTTAATTCTAGTTTAAAAAGTATGGAAATTTAAGTGACTTTTGTTATTTTTTTCTCTTTGATTTCCTTTAAATGACACATGGAGGAACAGTTGAGTGCAAGGTATATTCTCCAAGTCATAGGAATAGTGGCAAGAGAATCCTTTGTGACCATGGCTGATGAGACTTCCATGGTTATTTAATAAAGAGCAGCACTGCTCCACTGGGGTAACACAGAATGACATTGCCTCAGGTCACTTCAGGGCATGTCACATCATGTAACATAACATAACCTGATGTAACCTTATCCAACAGGTCAGGTGCCTGTTGCCTATTTGTAGGAAATACTTTTTATTTCTCCCTCAGAAGAAAGGCCATGTCACCATGGATAAGGAAATGTCAGTTCTAACTCTGGGTCCAAGGAATACCAATGGAAATCATTTCCTTCCTAATTAGAATGGACTCAGTTCAGCATCGAATTTCTTAGAGTTCATATCATTAACGAGACTATAGTTGTGATTATTGAAAGTTTAAGGATACTGCCTTAATTAGCACACACTTAAGACTAAAAGTTGTAGTTTGAAAGGAAAGTCATATTTTTTAAATTGCAAGAAGTCAGAAAAAGGAATGAGGAAAAGGTATTATGAACCAAGTACAATTTAACAAAACGGGTTTATTTTTTCTTTTTATATAATAGGGTTGATTTTTTTTTTCTCGGAAAAACAAAGGAATGCTTCATCAAGAGGATTTTTAAAAATCACTGTTAATTAAAATAATTGATTAGGAAGTTACTTGTATTGCTTCATTCCTGAATTAATCAGTGCAGTTATCCATTGTGCTCTATTCATTCAGATATATAATAGAGTCTCAGTACTCAATGACTGCCTTCAGTAGGCTTAGCTGAATAAAGGAACAAAACAGATGTACATTGCATTTCTGAGATTGAGTAAATGTTAAGTCCAGGCTATTACTTATACATCTTAGAGAAGGCAGAGAAAGAAGTCTGCCTGGAGTAGAAAAGAATTTCTCAGGGATTTAAATTTATTCTAATCTACTTTGTGATTAATTTTATAATCTCACAAGGAAATCCAAGTCTATTAAAAGGTTAAAAATACATGTAACTCACTAGGTATGGTGAACTTAAAAACATCTAGCATGACTTATAAAGGAAAAGGGATTTTTTTTTACAAAGACTTCTTAGGCACAAGAAATTAGAAATAAAATCATAAGATTGAGCATTAAAATTTTGAGATGAAAGAAAATCACATAATAATAATAAAAAATTCACACCTAAAAAGTTCACATCATTTTCTAAAAATTATCTGTACAATCATCTGTACAACCAATTCTTTCAAATTATTTGTTTGCCACCTCTCTTTTGGCTTTAATCTATTATATGTTAAAGAAGAACTTTATAAAACAACATAAGATTGAAAGATTTTTGTGAGAGAATGAAGCACATTATTATTATTATTATTATTATTATTAATGTGACATTATTTTAAGGGAATATAGCTGGGAAAATGCATAAGACAGTTTAGAGACAAAAAGGTAAAATATGCTATCAAGGATCAAAGAGTCCTTTGTCATGCTCTAAAAGTGCCCTACCTTCTGTACCATTGCACTGGCCCCCTGAGTAATATATTTTTTAAATCACTGTTAAAGATAAAAATGTGTTTACTAACATGTCATAAAACTTAAATGCATATTTTAGAATTATTAATTACTTCAAATAATTTATCACATTAGTCACAAATTTTCTTTGATTAGTTTAATATAATCAAGATATGTTTTTATGTATATTATAGATAACAGATTATGGTAAAACAACATGTGCATAGAGAAAAAGCCATTTATAAGTACAGATGGCAGAATGTACATTTTTATTTCAGAAAACAGTTTTAGTTTATGTAAAATCTGTACTCCCAATACATGTAACTTAATATTGCATAAATGTAAAACATCTAAAGTCTGTAATTAAAATTAAAGCATTGATCTATTAAGCAACTCTTCAGCAATATAAAAATCCTATGCGAGTAATATTTTATATCATTATTATTTGTCAATTAATCTATTTGTGTTAGATTCACAGCATTGACAATATTCATTTATTACACAAATTAATTTTAATAGAGAGGAATTAATAATAAACTACATAGTTGCTTTTCTGATAAAGCATTCTGGTGCTCAAAGATGATTGAACTATTATGGTAGATTGGGGTGGGCACATTGGTGATGCTCAGAATATACTCCTGGCTCTTTATTCAGGATCATTCCTGGTAACTGGAAAACTATATATGCTATCAAGGATCAAAGAGTCCTTTGTCATGCTCTAAAAGTGCCCTACCTTTCTGTACCATTGCACTGGCCCCACTGAGTAATTTTTTTAAAGATAAAACTGAGCAGAAGTTTGATAATGTATAGTTAAACACTACAACACTACTAGAGAAATTTTGATAGCATATATTTTAATATATTATTTTTTGAGGACTTCTCTTATTTTGGGGCGATATTCACTAGCAGTTCTCTGAACAGTCAAAAGCCTGTGATTCCCTGTGAGGGTCCAAGTATGCAGTTTTGATTGACTTTGATATGTCAGGTTTACACGGGACACCGCTGTGATACTTCGGGAGGCCTTCATTACTATCATCCCTGTGGTGCTCTGGTGTCTCCAAGGCTGTGCACCAGTGATGCCTGGAGACCTTGTAGTGTTTAGGATTGAACCAGAATTGGCAGCATGCAAGCCCTATACTAACTCCTCCCAGTCTGTCTACTCTCTCTTTCTATTTTTTTAACTTTTCTCTATGATCTTCTTTTCCAAAATGTCCAAAGAGGTGGAGAGAAAACTCATGCCTTAGAATCAGGAGTCTCAAACTCGAGGCCCACGGGCCATTTGCGGCCTCAGTACAACATTTTGTGGCCCGCGGCTGGCCTTCAAATATCGCAGTATTCGCTTACCGAATAATCACAATAAAAATCGCATTAGTAAGAAAAAAATCGCATTAAACATTCGCACATCCCGAGCAGTTCCGTTCGGGGTATGCAAATGTTTGATGCGATTTTTTGCTATCTTTTTTCTTACTAATGCGATTTTTTATTGCGAATATTAGGTAAGCGAAATCCCTTATGCGGCCCTGCCTCACCCCGACTTTGCCTCCTGTGGCTCCAGGTAAATTGAGTTTGAGACCTCTGCCTTAGATGGTTTGAATGACTATAAAGCATGACAGTTCATAACGGGGTGATAGACTTATAGACAACCCCAGAACTGAGCCAGTTAGTAATAATTGGCAAAAGATAAGCAAATATTTTTTATACGATGAGAAATCTAATGAGGTAAAATTCTACTCCTCATCTCTACTTCAACTCCACAGCTCTCAAATGAGGTAGAAGAATAAACAGAAAATATCTTTTAAATTTCACAAAGTCTTTTCTTTGACACAGTAGAATAGAAGATTTAAAATAGGCTCTTCTATTTTTCTTTGGCTTGAAACAGCTCATAAGGAAAATTCACACTATGTAAAGATTTTCACAGTTCTATACTAATAAGTCTGTAGGAATTGCTGCATTTATATGAGGAAGTTGGATTTGAAAATAACTCGCTGTTCTTGTTGTTGGTAGTGGACACGATGATGAACATATGGTCAACACCTGGAATTTATAGAAGACTTTACCTAATAAAACCTTCTGAGACATTCCAAGAATGACAGCAAAGTGATGGCATGGAGCAGAACTGCCAAAGGTAATCTTCTTCACCTTCTGTTCTTTTAAAACAGAAAACATAAACTAACAACTTAGTGCCCCCCAAATGCCTATGAAATGTGCATTAAAGTGGTGGGAGCATAAGTTGCCTGACAAAGGTGCCATTATATCATGGCTGTTAGTGTCTTTCTGGATAGTTTCAGAAAGAGTTAGTTTATGAGAAAGATGACTGACTGGTAAGCATACCAACAAAAAGTAGAGTAAAACAGAGTGCAAGATCAATTTAAAAGTTTCAGAAAGTTTAGGATAAGTTTATTTCCAGATTATTTTATTGCTCTTTACTTAACCTCATCTAAAATTCTTTTTCTTTTCTTTTTAAAATAATTTTTATTGTGACCAAAGGGAATTATGAATCTTTCACAGTAATATTTAAGGCACATAGTGACAATGAATAAGGGCCACTCCTACCACTTGTGTTGTCCTCCTTCCACCCCTGTTCCCAGCATGCATCCCATATTTCCCTCATTTGTCCCCCGGACTGCTAGTATAACTGCTCCCCTCTGTGTCTAGCTTGTTGTAGATTGGATATCGATTCTGTTGGTGTTGACTTTGGGTTTGGTGTTTTGAGTTGGATGTTTGAGTTTTCTAAGTTTGGTGTTTGAGTGTTTATTTTTTCCACTAACTGTTCATATGACTGATCCTAGTACCCTCCATTTTTTCCCCCTTCAATTCATTAGGCAGAACAAAATGATTCAAGTTATGAGATTCTGTTGGGAAAAAAAAGAAAGAAAAAAAATAACCAAAACTGGGAGAATTCAGTCTAGAGATTATGAATATAAATTTAAAAGAAGAAAGGGAAAAAAAGAAGAAAAACAAAACAAACAAAAAACAACAAAAATAAGCAACTACAAAATAAAGCATCCAGCTACTAAAAACAACCATAATCATATAATAACCATAAGAATGAAATAAAATTAAAAAAATAACAATGAAGAAGAAAGGAAAGAAAAAATAGAAAAGAGAAGAAAAGGAAAAAATAAATAAGAAGAAGAAAAGGGAAAAAACAAGGAAGGAGGGCTGGTGTGGCAAGTATTTTTTATTTTTTTATTTTTTTTATTTTTTGCTTAGGCACTGTAAGTATTGGGGAAATTAGAAAGGGAATTCCCTTGGCCTAAGAGATACAGAGTTTCTCCTCCCTTGAAGCATACTGCCATGGGAACAACTACAGGTTCTATACATGCTCACTTTCACACCTCAAGGTCTTTTTATGGTGCCAGGACACTTTCTGCTCAATTGTGGATAAAAACATCATGCCTCAGTAGCTAAAGATCTTGGTATTTGCACAGGTCATAGAAAAAAAAGGCTAGGGCAGAGTCTTTATGGTTTTAGAAGTTCTGTTCCATCACTGTTGTTGTAATTGAGTTTTTTTTTTTAATAATGAAATACCTTCTTAAGTGATAAAACCGCATAGAACATTGATGCATGTCTTTAGGGCATGTCCTTAGGCAGATAGGCCTTGCATATGGTCGATGTAGGTCAATTCCCAGCATCCCATATGGTCCCCTGAGCCTTCCAGGAGTGATTTCTGAGCAGAGTCGGAAGAAACCCTGAGTGCCATTGTTTATGGCCCAAACAAACAAACAAAACAACAATAAAAACAAAACAATAATAACATGTAATTAAAAAATTAAATATAGTTAGCTGCAACTTAGAGTAATGTCATTTGCAAGTTAAAACTAAGCTCAATATAAGATTAAAAAATGGAAGTCCTCCAGTGATGGGGGGATTTGGCTCAGTTGTAGATTAGATACTGCACCTGCATAAGGTTCTGGGTTCTACCCTTATTACCCTTGGAATGTCATTCTCCTAAAATTTCCATTAGGGAAAATTTGATAAAACCCGATCAAAAAATATTAACACATTAGAATAAGATAGCTTTTTTTTTATTTTAGACATGGCCATTTTTAAAAATATTTTCTTTTCTTTTTCTTTCCCTCCCTCCCTCCCTCCCTCCCTCCCTCCCTCCCTCCCTCCCTCCCGTCCTCTCTTCCTGCCTTCCTGCCTACCTCCCTTCCTTCCTTCCTTCCTTCCTTCCTTCCTTCCTTCCTTCCTTCCTTCCTTCCTTCCTTCCTTCCTTCCTTCCTTCCTTCCTTCCACCTTTTTTTTAAATTTTGGGTCACACCTGGAGGCACTCAGGGGTTACTCCTGGCTCTGAGCTCAGATATTGCCCCTGGCAGGCTCCAGGGACCACATGGGATGCCAAGAATCTAACGGGGGTCTGTCCTGGGTTGGCTACATGCGAGGCAAAAGCCATACTGCTGTACTATCGCTCCAGTTCCATATTTTTGTTAATTAAATATTTTTTTAAAAGCTGATATTTAAGAAAATAGAAAAGATCAGAATTAACCTCAATATTGAACTTGTTCTTTTTGTTTGTTTTGTTTTGGGGTCACATGTGGAAGTGCTCAGGGATAACTTCTGGGAATCCTGAGGAGTGTGCATCTGATACTAGGGAGCAAAACTGGTTCTTCCAACTACCAGGCAAGTACATTAACCTCTGTTCCTCCACTCTTTTGAGTCTATTCCTAATCTAGATCAGACCTCAGTCGTTTATAACAAATAAATAAAAATTCAATAAATGTTTATGATATCTTCTAAGACATCACCATATTCCTCTCCAAGAGTCAGAGCATAAGGGCAAAAAACAAATTATTTTATTCAAACATTTGCAAAAATAAGCTAAATGACTATTGATTATTAGAGTCATGTGTTAAAAGTATCTCAGGGACAAAACAGAAAACAAAAAGAAAGACAAATTTCCACTTATTGTACTTGGCTATTTGACATGCTCTACAACCATCTGAATTATGGACCACCAAAGGTGGATGAGAACTTTCTGAATAATGTCTTTAAAGAATTGGAATTGTTGCAAAGAGCTACAGAATGTAATGGGTATGGATGAGTTTAGGGTGCAGATTAGAAAAGAAGTAGATAGAGAAAGTGCTCTCTGGTGGCAGAGAAGAACATTTGAGGCAAGGTTAATGTGAGTTGAGGGTTAAATGTAAAAGTGATTATTATGGGATCAGAGAGATGACACATCATGTACACCACTTGCTTTGCATGCAGCTGACCTAGGTTCTCTCTATAGTGACTCATATGAACCCCAGCTCCTCTTGATGTGATCCCTTAATTCAGAACCAGGAGTAATCCCTGAACACAACCAGCTGTGCCTTGTCTAAAAATAAGAATGTCATAATTTGGTTACTTCCAAATAGCTACTCTTAAAATAATATTTAATACCAGAATATTAGAAAAATTATTTTCTCCATTTACTGGGACTTATTCGCCTGGAGAAGGTATGAAAGTGATTTAGTAAGAAAATTACCACTTAGTGCATTTAAATTATTACTTGTGTAAACGTACAAAAACCCAACTGGGTGGATGGGGAGATAGCTCAATGAGTTGAGAGCATACTTTGCATGAAGGAAATCTAGGTTCAATCCCCAATACTAATGGGTGTTTCCCCAAAATAGAAAAAAATATAGCCTACTATCACCAAGAAAAAAAATCACTCATAATTTACTCCAACCCCAGTTTCACTATTTTAGAGGAAATAAACTTTCTCAGAACTCATTGATTACATAGCAGTACCTTACTGTTGACCTCAATTACATTAGGATGTAAAATTAGTCAGAAGCTGTATCAAAAGTGCTACGATATGGAAACCTCATGATTTTAAACATACTTTCTGTTATACATGTCTTACATTTAGAATTATTTTGTTTTATAGTTTGGATTCATTTAGCTAACATTTAAGTAGCACTTGTAACTCTTAAAAGATTTTTATAGAAAATTCTAAATTCTGTTCTTTGATAAGAACTTATCTTTAGCTAACCATTAAAAGCAAGATAGGGGAAAAATGCAAATAAAACCCAAAGCAAAATTATAGCAAGCAGTGACCATGGAATTAAGAGGCAAGTTTGTAGCAAAAATGGTCATAGAAGCACTAAAATTTCTTAGCCAATGCCAATCATTAAAGTTAATGGAAAACTCATAGCACCTGCTAATAATTGAAGTCAATAGAGAATTGATAGCACATGCTGATCAACAATGTTAATGAAAAATTTCTCACACCAAACTGCTCGTTTTCAGATGTCATCTCAGAATAGCAAAAAAGCTTTAAGTGTGAGATTTAACTCTTATGTTGACATTTTCCATTTCTTTGTGTTAGTTACATGGATGTGATGTGAAATAGGTACAGCCTATTGTGGCCACAGGGGGTTTATTATGACTCCAGATGTATTTTCAAAAGTGTATTTCTTATGGCTTTGGTGCCCCCAAAATGGTAGTGACCACCTGCTAATTGTGCATAAGACTTGAAGGTTCCCTACCCTGGAAGTCTGGTCTGTAGTTAGGGAACTGTAAAAAGCTTCTTCTTACCAAGTATAAAGTGTCACTGTAGGGGCCAGTGGGATAGACAGCGGTAGGGCGTTTGCCTTACACGCAGCAGATTCAGGACAGACAGTGGTTCGAATCCTTGCATCCCATATGGTTCCCCCGAGAGCCTGCCAGAAGCTATTTCTGAGTGCAGGCCAGGAGGAACCCCTGAGAACCACCAGATGTGACCCAAAAACAAACAAAAAAAAGTCACTGTTTTCTCAGGATATAAAAAAATCATAATCTCTCAGATATCACACCCTGTAAAAGTGTAATTTTCATTTTAAGTGAATTACACTTAATTTTAATTCCTGTTGAATTAAACAGGAGCTGTTTTCAAATGCTTTCCCATATTTTTTCCACATATTTATTTATCGATTGATCGATTTTTAATTTTTTAATTTTTATTTTTTATAATTATCTTTATTTAAACACCGTGATTGCAAATATGATTATAGTTGTATGATTACAGTCATGTAAAGAACACCCACCTTCACCAGTGCAACATTCCCACCACCAATTTCCCAGATTTCCCTCCTCCCCACCCCCCCACACCTGTACTCAAGACAGGCTTTCTACTTCCCTCATTCATTCACATTGTTATAATAGTTTTCAGTGTAGTCATCTCTCCAACTGCACTCATCACTCTATGTGATGAGCTTCATTCTAAGTTATTAAGTTGATTACAAATGACAAGCTTACCAGTGATCATAATGACCATTCAGGCTGTAAAATGTAGACCCTAGGAATCGGGTGAACAAACATAAAACAAAAAATAATAACATATGAATCATATATTACATACAAGCATATAGTTAACTACAAGCTCACAGTTCAATGTTTTCTAACTATGCCTGCCTATACATTCCATATAATCTTCCTATTATAAAGATGCCAGACTGACCAATGAAAAGAAGTTTGCCACAGCGGTGTGGGTTAAGAGGACAGGGGAACTGTAGTTAGAACAGAGAAGGAACCACTATAACAATGTTAGATGAAAATGATGACTCGGGGCAAGAACTGAGTGCTGAAAGGAGGTGAAGTGATATATATGTGATACAGTTTCAATAACAATACTGTCAAACCACAGTGTCTAAAAGGCAAAAAAAGGAAAGAGAAAGAAGAAAACTGTCTACCATAGGATAGACTAATGGCCAGAAGGAAAAGTGAGGCATTGGTGGTGGGAAATCTACATGGTGAGGGATGGATGTTGAAATATTGTTTGATTTAAACAGCCATCTACAACTTTTTATATCTATCTAACTGTGGTTCATGAAAAAAAAAGAAGAGAAAACAAAGATGGCAGAAAAAAGAGATTAATGACTTTCCTGGGTGAAAGGGTCCATATATTCGGAGTCTGACATTGCATGTAACTCAACAAAACTAACACTTAAAAATTCTACTTTGAAAGATTAGTTCAAGTGTAATATTAATTTTGAGTGACAGTATATATTATATCTTATAATTACCTTAGTAAAAAACTAGTTTTTCTCAAGAATCTTAATCTATAAAGATAAATATGAACAAAACGTGTACAAGATAACCTATTAAACAGTACACACAATTCTGTATTTTGACTAGAATATGTGGCATATTAGTTGTTAAAGTTTCAATTCATTTATCATAATAAAATGTAGATTAATAAACTATTTGATGTTAGGAAATCCATAAATATAGAAACTAAAATTGAGTACATTAACCTTATTGAAATAGAGTGAAGATACTTTTAAAAACGTTACCCTGCTTTAATACTAAATGCTTAACCTCAAAATTCTCAGCAATAATGGTTTTAAAATGAAAAAGCAAACAAAAAAATCAATAAAAGAAAAGTTATATAGTAAGCATTGATAAAAAAAAATTGTCTGTGAAAGTTTCAAGACATTTGCAAGTAGCAACAGCCTAAAGACATCAGTGTAGATTCCTGAACCACTTTTAAAAACTAAATAAAACTAATTTTGAGGCAGTGTATGATATATGCTTAAGAAGCCTTCAAAGAAAATCTTACTTGGTTTAGAGACAATTTTAAATTAGAAAGAGAGACACCTGGATGGATAGAAAAAACTGATGTGAAGTATAGGATCTTATATTATTTTTTTTATAATCTCTAATTTTTAAAATAATTTTTATTTTGACCAAAGTGATTGCAAATTTTTCACAGTAATATTTTAGGTACATAGTGACATTGAATCAGGGGCAATCCCATCACCAATGTTGTTCTCCCTTCACCCCTGTTCCCAACATGCATCCCATATCCCCTCCTTTACCCTCTGAGCTTCTAGTATAAGTGGTCCCCATTGTGTCTAGCTTGTTGTTCATTGGATATCGATTCTGTTGTCATTGACTCTGGATTTGGTGTTTAAGTCTATCATTTTTTTATTTCTATTCAATGCTCATATGCTTGTTTGGTCTTGGTACCCTCCATTATTTCCCCTTCAATTTGTGAGGCAGAATAAGATGATACAAGTTATATGGTTCTATTTGGAGGAAAGAAAAATAGGGGGAGGGGCAAAACAATCACGCAAGCAAAAAATGGGAGAAGTTGTTCTAGAGGCTATAAATAGCAATTTAAGAAAAGAAAAACATAAAAACAATACAAAAAAAAATCAAACGAACAAAGACGAAAAGCACCACAGCAATAAAGACAAAACCAAACAATAACCATGGTCCTGAAATAAAAACAAACAAACAAACAAAAAACACAAGAAAAAAAGAAGAAAAAACAAGCAACAAAAACAATAAAAAAAAATACTTTGTGCTTCTTTTTTTTTATTTTTGGCATAGGTAGGGAGATTATAAAGAGAATTCCCCTGGCCTAAGAGATACAGGGTTTAGATCCAACACAGTTCTCCTCTCCGCAACAGCTCCAAGAACCAAATTTCCTCTGGGACATTTTAAATACTGCTCTGACACCAATATACGCCAGTTTTGATATGACATCCTGACAATCAGGAAATGGAACTTGGTCTAAGAGCAGGTTGTCTTACCTCACCACCTAACAATAAGATAAAATCAGAAGACATGTTATCCTTTGATCTGTGCAAAAGCCAAGATAGCTAACTACAGAAGACTGACTGTGACAACCATGACTGGGCAGAACTTATTCTTGGACCAATAAAAAAGATCCTAGTCTAGGCTTTGGCCTACGATTTGTACAAAAACCAAGATCTCTAATCCCAGAGATCTGACTGAGACAACTGCAACTGAGCAAGTCTTCTGGAAGCATAATAAAAGACTCGACCCTAGGTTTTGTCCTAGGATCGGTGCAAAAATCAAGACCACCAATTACAGAAGACTGATTAAAATTACAGTGATGGAATAGAACTTCTAGAACCTTAAAGAAAGACTCCATCCTAGGCTCCCTCCTCTGACCTGTAAAATACCAAGATCTCTAATTACAGAGGCCTGATTTTATCATCCACGACTTACAGAAAAGTTTTCAGACATCACAAAAGGACCTACGGGAGAGTGAAACAGCATGTACAGAGCCTGTAGTTATTCCCATGACAGTATGATTCAAGGATGGAGAAACCCTGTATCTCTTAGGGTCATTTATTTTTAATGAACTAATAACTTCAGAAAGGACAGTACAGATAGTGATTAGAAGGAGATCAGCATTGAAAGGTTGGTATGGAAGAGGTTTAATGAATACATAAAATAATCTGGTTATTAGGTTTTACATTATGAGAAGTAGGTAAAGATGATAGGGTTTTTTGTTTTGTTTTGTTTTGGTTCTTTTTTTTTTTTTTTTTTTTTTTTGGTTTTTGGGCCACACCTGGTAATGCTCTGGGGTTAGCGCTCAGAAATCGCTCCTGACTTGGGGGACCATGTAGGATGCTGGGGATGTAACCATGGTCAATCAGCCGCTTGCAAGGCAAATTGTTCAGGCCCCTAAAGATGATAGTTTGTTTGTTTGTTTATTTATTTATTTATGTGTGTCTGTCACACCTGGTAGCACTCAGGGGTTAGCCTGGCTCTGTGTTCAGAAATCACTCTGGCAGGCTCTGGGGACCACATGGGGTGTTGGGATTTAAACCATCATCTGTCCTGATCTGCTGCATGCAAGGCAAATACCCTACCGCTGTGCTATCTCTCCAGCCCCAGAGGAGGTTAGTCATAATGTATTTCTTTAAAACTGAATTGAAGAATTTCATTAATAGAAGGTCCTGATTATATCAACCCCCAGCAATTATCATACCATTTAAAAGGGTACTATGTACTTGAGACATTCTCCTGAAATTATTTGACTTTTTCTTAAGTCTTATATGGTGTGTATCTTGTATGGTGTGTAATGAATCCATTATATTTATTCATCTTTGAACTTAGAAGTTGCTTAGATTTCAGCATTCTCGAAATCTTACATGCAGCCAGAGTTTGTTAAGAGTCCTAATGTTCTGAGTGTTGTAACTTGAAATGTTTCTCAAATCTGGGAGAAAATGCATATTAGATAGAATTTTACACAGATGGCTGGAGATAAAACTTACAAATTCTATCTGCTTCCTACCTGGCAGAGTTCTAACAGTGTGTGGTGATGACAAGTCCTGAGGTTTTGAATCTTAAAACTGAGAAACCCTGAGCAATTTTGAAAGAGATTTCCTCCAGTGGCTGACGACAGGATTGAGTGGGACCTGGGTTACTTCCCTTGAGGGAAAAGTGTATTGGTTCAAGATGGTTAGGAAGCAGCAGCAATGGCCTGAGCACAGCTTACAGACAATTTTCAAGAGTAAACTTTATATTATAGTATGTTATTATCATAACCATTGCAAACAATTTAATTTTCCTTTGTTGAAAAAATGTGCTTTTCACTGTAATTAGTGATGTATTCATGCTGTAGAGAGATTTTTCTTTTGTTTTTAAAAGAAAAATCAATTGAGTTCTAAAGACAGTTGCCTGTGGATATTTTGTTTTCTTAATGGGGAAGTGACATGCATTTTTTGAGGAGTATGTGTGGGTATATATTCAAGGTTCATATTTTAGCATGTCTTTAATGCATCTAAATAAAGTGACGAATAAGAAATTTAAAGTAGTGGTTTAAATAGTATTCTAACTGATTTTTTCTCAGTTCATAAATTCTCAGGCATTGTAAGGCAAGAATTGCATTCAAGCTTTCTTCTAAGGAAATGGTGAAAGCTTTTCTATCACTACTTTTTAATACTGGTTCCACGTGGGTGGTCTTTGATTTCACAGGGCATATTAATCTCCCATTATATGTGACAGCCACTACTGTATGTCATTTCTGTACAGGACAATAAAGTGACTCCAGAGTTTGCTTCTAAACTTAGTGACCAGACTTTTCTTACTTTGACAAATGTTTATGGATTCTTCTAATTACACGTCTGGTTTAAAACTAAGATACCAAGAGAATACAGTTCTCTTTTGTTAAGTTCCCAAGGTTTTTCTATAATAATCAATTACCATAATGAGTTTTTTTAAAGCTTCCATTCATCATTTTCTTAAAATATATAAACTACCGGGATAAAGATAAATAGCCAGAGCCAGCATACCCCAAGGCACTCTACCAAAGGTCTCCCTTAAATCAAAATCCAGTGGAAAGCATGTTGAGTTTTATTTCAAAGTCAATCCTGCTTAGGTTAAAAAAAATGAGTAAAACAAAAAAAAAGGAATACATGAAAGATCCATGATGAGTTGACTTCATAAAGGGATACCAGACAATACATCATTATCACAAACATCCCTGTAGTTCAGAAGTATTTAAGTGGGTTTCACTAGCCACTCTTTTACTGTTAGTACAGAAATTAACTTTCCTTATATGCCTTTAATACCTATTCATCTATGAACTTCTGCTCTTAGAAAAACAGTACCCAAAATGGGAGTTATTTGTCTTGTCTTTATCTAAATGAGAGTTTCTCAACCTTAGCACAACAGCTGCTCTGAAATGTGTAATTCTTTGTTTTGGAAATTACCTCTTACCTTGTATGATGTTTAGTAACACCCCTCATCTCCATCCCCAAAATGCCATGAGCCTCTCCTGAATTATGACAACTAAAACTGTCTTTAGATGTCCAAAATGTCCCTGAGGACAAATTCTTTTTAAGAACAAGGGCCCTAAACTTTCTACCAACATTAACTATGAGAGAATTCAGTCAAATTTCTAATAGCATAAAGCATACGTATGAAACTGAAAAAAAAAGTAAAAACTTAGAAGGTTCATAAAGGTGGTGATTGAGACTTGTAAAAGTCATGAAACCAGGTAAATTTGGGGTGATAATAAAAGGTATGGTAATCAAACTATGAAGACACTCATGTAATTCAGCTATTCTTAACTTCATTTTTGTTTTATTGTTACTATTTCATGTATGTGGAATTTCTACAAGACATGTTTGTAAAATACTTTGTTCTTTCCCTCCCTTGTCTTTGCCTTATTAACCCCATTTTATAATGACACCCAGTGAACTATTTTTAACACTTATTTTGTTGTTTAAATTTTCAGCTATACCCACTGGTGCTCAGCAGTTACTCCTGGGTCTGAGCACAATAATCATGCTTGGCAGTGATTGGGGGGATCGTATGCTGGGAATCAAACTTGGGTCAATTGCATTCAAGTCAAGAACCTTACATGCTGTACTTTCTCTCTGGCCACTTCATCCCCCATTTTAATTTTAGGACCTACTTGCTTGGGGTTCACCCAGAGGTGGCATGGTTTTCATCTAGCTCTGTGCTCAGAGATTGCACCTAGCAAGCTTAGGGGACATATGGGTGTTGAACCCAGGTAAGCTGCTGCACTATTGCTCTACTTAACTTAAAGAACATTTTAATTGAAGAGCGTACTTTAAACTGCTATGCCATTGTACCCAACATCCTCTTCAATTTCTGTTCCAGGCTTTGGGGCATTCAAACTTATGTTGATATACACAGAAACAAACATTTTAAAGAAATTTTGCATTGCTTAACCTGACTCTTTTATACTTCATTTAAATTGCTATGTCCAATATCTCTTATGAAACAAGTATTTGAAATCAGACATGTTTTTAATCCATGTCTTTAGTTTAGTCTTGTTTTAGTTACCTTAGTAGTTAATTTATATTTCTAACTTTGAAGTTACTACTCTGAAAAATAAAGTTTCCTCAAGAAGATCTTAGTCCAAATAAGTTGTCATATGAAGTGAATGGGGTTGAACAATGGAGAATCACCCTCCAAATTTTGAGATTTAATATAATTTTATCAACAGTGTTGTTTTTCATTTCATTGTTGCTGGTGCTATTACCCTGGATGAGATTCCTGATTGTTTTTTGTACATATTTTCTTTCCCAATTATTTTTTTATCCATCCTTCCTATGTATTACGTACTCATGATCTCATACAAACAGCATCTGAAATAACTTATTTCATTACGACCTTATTAAAAGTAGGTATGCTTAACCTCCCTCCCTGTCTCTACTAATTGCCAACCTTCATTCTTGTTCTTACTTTTAATATAAATCATATTTATTTCAAAGGGCACTGTTTCTTACTAAATACATTACTTGTAAATACTATAGTAGTTGTATTTATTAATCTTTAGATCATCTGATATTTAATATTTCACTATTTTTCTACTATTTTCCACATACTTGAGAAAGTACAAAGATATTAAAATATATATTAATCCTTGTTAGAAGTCTTGAAAAATTGTTTTCTGTTTTGTAAATAAAGTTTATGAAACAGTAATAAAGTACAAAATTAGTAAAATCTGGTCTATAAAATTTTAATAATCACCTTATTTTATATTAAACAAATACACCTTTCAAAAATAAAAATGTACATCTACATATGTATATATAGATATAATAAAATGAACTCTAACATATATTAAGTTGTCATTTATAACAATAAAATTATTGTGATTTATTTAAATTTCCTATTTATCAGTTCTCCAAAACATCAATGACTTTTTTGTTTTATAATCAAGACATACTAAACATTGTATATTTGATTTGATTTTTTTTTCAAAGAGAACTTTTTTTAATATTTTTTTTATTTAAGTAACATGATCATAGTTGGGTTACAGTCATAACCAGAACACCCCCCTTCACCAGTGTAACATTACCCCTTCCCCCTTCCCATCCCCTGCCTGTATTCAAGACAGGCATTCTACTACAGTTATTTGTTTTTAAGTTCAGTAAGTAGTATTTTTTTTCCTTAAAGGATAAGAGTAAAAAAATATAGTAAAGGTGTGATAGTGGCAATCACTGTTGTTTGCATAGGTCCAGAAAAATGGAGAAAATGGAAAAAAATCCTTGGCTTGATTACAAAAAGGCCTCACCCCAGAAGTTTATTGGCATAAGACCGACTCTGGGTTCCAGGCATACCAGTCCATCAAACCCGAGTCATTCTCCGTGGTCCTGGTGAAACTTTTTCACACTTTAGCTATTGTTGGTATCAGATTCTTATATTTAAAGACTCTGAATTCTGTGCATTTCTTTCATCGATGTCAGGCTGATGTGGAGCATCCTCTAGTTTCAGCATACCATTAAATGCAAAAGGATCTGCCCTGCATGCAGACTGTTGCTGAGTCGTCTGGGTGTTGGGAGCACTCTTTGGAGTAAGTTGATGCCAAAGCAGTGGTAGGTCTTCTCTGGTAGAGGCTTGGATCCTGGTAATGTTAGACAATTGTGGTTGTTTCCATAGATGGTATCCATTGTTGAGGTGTGTGTGGGCGATGCCCATTCTTCTGAGGCCTAAGCCAAATCATTATGCCAATGTTCAGGGTAAAAGGCCTAATTACATTACCAAATTTGTGTTCCCATCTCTATTAGATAAGAACTTGTTTACATATGTATTATTTTCCCATTTTAATGTGCCTATGCAAAAGAGAAGCAATGCCACAAGATATTGTTGGTGCATCTGGGGGCCGACAAATAAAGTCCAACATTCCCCGTAACTTGGCTCAAACTTGAAATCTATAAAGATACTCTTCTAACAGTATTGCTTATAAAACAGAACTCAAAGGGGGGAAAAAAATCAAACAATCAAATAACAAGTGCAGTGGGCAAAATTGTCACTATATGAGGATGTTCGAAAAGAATTATAGATGTTAAGGGAATACATCTGAGATATACAAAGGAGATACACGTGTCCCTTTTATGTTTTAGAAACAGTCAAGAGGGAGGGTGTTGTTTCTGAGACAACACTTTGGTCTGTGATTTGGACAAGAGAAGAGCAAATGAAGCCATGTCCTTCCCTTGTTGCCTGCTGAAGCTTTCGACTCCCCGAGAGGCATTTGCTTCCTAATTGCTGGAAGTTGAAAGTTCACAAGTCCCCTCCCAGCCCCTTGCAGGAACAAGGAAGCCTGGGGTCTCTTTTAAATTGCTGGAACCCAATTGCTGGAACCCTGAGCAGGTATCCAGGAATAACCCTGGTGATGGGGAGGAAGGAGAGAGAAGGCTGTGATTTGATTTTTAAAAAAGGTGAGCAAATAAACTGTGGCAAATTTCTCTCCGTTGGGATTCAGCAAATTCTCTTTATACTGGACATTAAATGCTGTTTAATGAGAATGATTAGAATTTCAATATGATGTCTTGAATGTATATTTTTAATATTTTGAAGTTTTCAGTTAATAACCTATTTAATATTCTGGTTGTACAAGTCCTCAGCAGGAGTCATATTTTAAATTGAATGAGTTTATATTTATCAAGTATAAAATTTGAATTCTGGGACCAACATGCTGTTAAGCCATTTCTTAGACAAGCCATAGTTTTATATAATCTTTCTTCTGTTATAAATATACCTATTTCTCTCATTTATCTTGTGGATATAATGGACTAAGAAATAAAGAAGGAACAATTAGTAGAATACTGTCTAATGGTAGACTTCTCTGCTTTATATTTTTATAGTGTCTATTTGCATGTATGACTCATTGCTTTCTAATGAAGTTTTGAAAACATTGTCAATCATCATACAGGAGGATACTTCCATCAAGTGATATATGTGTTTACTAACACAAACATCAATTTTCTCATTATCTTTATTAACTTTTTTATTCAGTTTTTCTCTCAAGAATATTTCTGTGAAAATTCTAAATAAATAGTATGAGTCACACTTTGAAAGAAATATAAATATACACAGTATGGTATCAACTAACCTTTAAACTAAAGACATCATCACCTAGATATCTAAATAAAAGAGTATATAAAAAGAGTATGAGTATAATTTATTGGATCTAAACGAAGCCCCCTCCTACCAGCTTCTTTAACATAGAAAAACCTTACAAGACATAATTTTCAGATAAATGATACTGGAATTGGTACTTATTTATAGGGGAATATGACTGGGTTGCTTCAAAATAAAATATATCCTATGACAATGACTTATACAGAACATTGAGTTTATGGAAAGAGCAGTGGTCCAGAGAAATAACTTCTTTATTTATGTCAAGAATTTTAAAAATGCTACATTTAATTTTAATATCATGATGAGCAATATTCCCCCTGCCTGATAGGCCTCATTACACAGTAGCATGTACAGTATTTGGCTTATTTGACCATTTTTATGAATCATTAAAAAATGAACAAGGCATTAAAAAAAGCCAAGTAAGTAATAAGTTAATAGAATATAGCTTCTAAAATCTAAAATAATTTTGTACTCAGTTTTAATGAACATTAAAAAACAAAATGTTTTTGGTGCATATGCCTATTACCTGTTTTTAGTAATTGTAATTTCTATTCTACCAGAAAGCTACCACTTTTCTTAAGAATTCTTGAGCTTAATCTACCTAATTTTGTGGACTAAATTGTACAAACATCAATTTCTGGTTTATTTACATATAATTTATATATATGTATATATAATTTATAATAGTATTTATGTTCTCTATTTTCCTCTTGTTTGAAAGAATTTTAATTAGGTACTTTTCTTTTTTGTTGTTCTTGTTGGTTTTTGGGTCACACCCAGCAGCGCTTAGGGGTTCCTCCTGCTCTATGCTCAGAAATTGCTCCTGGCAGGCTAGGGGGACCATATGGGATGCCGAAATTCAAACCACCATCCTTCTGCATGCAAGGCAAATGCCCTACCTCCATGCTATCTCTCCGGCCCCTAATTAGGGACTTTTCTTCTGAATTTCTAATTTGTTTTTAAACTATTTAAAATGTGAATATGCAAAGTTTGTAAATAAACATAATAATGCTTGGAAAGTTTCATTGTTCTTGATAATTTCTGAACAAATGGACAAGAAAAATAGAAAATATAAATCAAAACAATTCACTTAACGGAATTCTTTATTCTTTAAAGTATTTTTTGCTGCTTTGATTTCAGTATAAGATTTTAATTTTGCTTTAATCTTTGATATCTATTAATTTTCAACCTCATTGTTGTCCTTTTGCTTATACTATTCATAGCCTGTTATCTTTTAAACTCTTCCTTTTTTGATATTATTTGTATGCTTATATCATATATTGTTTCTAAATAATTTTTTAGATAGTGACCTCTGGGGCCAGAAAGATAGTACAGGGATTAAAGCTTTTACCTTGCATGCTGCCAATTTTAATTGCATCTTCTCTCAACTTATAAACCTTAAGTAGTGCCAGAGATGATCATTGAGCACAAAGCCACAGGTATATCTTGAACACAATTGACTGTTTTCCCCACAAACAATAATAATAATTAATTAATTAAAATTTTGACCTATTTGGTAATATTAGGTAAATAGAAGGTTGGATTGTACTTTTGATTCTGGCTCAATATTTTTACTTCATTGGGTTTCTGCACTTCTGGTATTTAAATAAAAAAAATAGGCCAGTGAGTGAGTAAGAAATGGCTGGATGTGAGGGTTTCCAGGCAGAGTGCTGATTGCTCTACCTGCAGAGTCTCCACCCGGCTGTGATTCTTCTGAGGAAACTGAGCACCTGAAGGGAGCCCTGTCCTACCCTTCTCTGTCTTTTCTGAACTCTGGAAGCTCTCCTCAGAGCCCTGGGAAGTGAACCCCAAAGAAACTACATTTGGAAGCTACCCAGCGAGCCAGAAACTGAGCACCTGAAGGGAGCCCTGTTCTACCTTTCTCTGTCTTTCCTGAACTCTGGAAGCTCTCCTCAGAGCCCTGGGAAGCGAACCCCAAAGAAACTACATTCGGAAGCTACCAAGCGAGCCAGTGACTCCCCTCAGAGTCCTGGGAAGTGAACCCCCAAAATACAGCATTCTGAAGCTGCCCAGCGAGCGAGTGAAAACTACGCCTGACCAGTGGGGCCCGACTGTGAAAAACTGTGAGTGCTGCCTGTGTGTGTCTCTCTGCTATCCTGTTGCATGAACCTCCTGAGAGTGGGCTGAAAAGAGGCTACAGAAGGCACTTAGCTTCACTTCGCTACGCAGCCATGCGCTCTTTCTAAAAAAAGAACACCATCACAAGAAGAAAAAAACCACACAAAGAACTGTGCTGGATCACAGAAGCAAGAATTTCTCTCCAGACTGTCTACTCTGCTTCGTGCTCGGGCCTAAGATTTGATCCTGTGTGAGGCTTCATCCACGGAGGACTCCCCTACCTTGGAGGCAAGTCGGCCCATCCAGAAAGGGCGGAGCCAGAGAAGTGTGTTGCCTGCATCATATAACCAATGAATACCACCACAACACATAGAAAAACCCACAATACAAGTGTGACAATGGGGAAACAACGCAGGCCAGCATCAGACATAGAGAATGAAGATGACAATTCTGATGACCAGTTAACGACCAACCAACTAATCAATCTCTCATATAAGGACTTTAGAGTAGCAATATGGAATATGCTCAAAGAACTCAAAGAAACCATGAATAGAGTAGAACAGAACACTAATAAGAATCAAGAAAATATGAAGACAGAAATCACAAAACTCCAAACTGAAATAACATGTCAACTAACAGGCCTGAAAAAATCAGTAAATGAAGTGAATGACAAAATGGATAAGCTCTGGGACAGGGTATCAGAAGCTGAGAATAGACTTGGTGCTGTGGAAGATGAGATGCATAACAATTCCATACAACAGGAGAGATTGGAAAAAAAATTAAAACAAATGAACAGACAATGGAAAAATTAGTCAAAGAATGGGAACAGATGAAAATAGAGGTCTATGATAAGATCAACAGAAACAACTTAAGAATCATTGGAGTCCCAGAGACCCAGGAAGAAAATTTCCAGGAAGAATCAACGGTCAAGAACATCATTAAAGAGAAACTCCCAGAGCTAAAGAATATATGTGATCAAATCCTGCATGCTCGAAGACTACCAACCAAAAGAGACCCTCTAAATTCTGGCACAAGACAAGGCTATCCTCTCTCACCACTCCTATTCAACATAGCACTGGAAGTACTTGCTATAGCGATTAGGCAAGAAAAAGATATCAAGGGAATCAGATAGGAAAGGAAGAAGTCAAGCTCTCACTGTTTGCAGATGACATGATGCTCTACTTAGAAAACCCTAAAGACTCTACCAAAAAGCTTCTAGAAACAATAGACTCATATAGCAAGGTGGCAGGCTACAAAATTAGCATACAAAAATCAATGGCCTTTCTATACACCAATAGTAATAAGGAAGAAATGGACATTAAGAAAACAACCCCATTCACAATAGTGCCACACAAACTCAAATATCTTGGAATCAACTTGACTAAAAATGTGAAGGACCTATACAAAGAAAACTATAAAAGTCTGCTCCAAGAAATAAGAGAGGACACGTGGAAATGTGCTCAAGTGCTCATACCCTGCTCATGGATTGGCAGGATTAACATCATCAAAATGGCAATACTCCCCAAGGCGTTATACAGATTCAACGCTATCCCTCTAAAGATACCTATGACATTCTTCAAAGAAGTGGATCAGGCACTTTTGAAATTTGTTTGGAACAATAAACACCCTATAATAGCTAAAGCAATCATTGGGAAAAAGAATATGGGAGGAATTACTTTCCCCAACTTTAAACTTTACTACAAAGCAATAGTTATCAAAACAGCATGGTATTGGAATAAGGACAGACTCTCAGATCAGTGGAATAGGCTTGAATACTCAGAAAATGTTCCCCAGACATACAATCACCTAATTTTCGATAAAGGTGCAGGAAATCCTAAATGGAGCAAGGAAAGCCTCTTCAACAAGTGGTGTTGGTACAACTGGCTAGCCACTTGCAAAAAATTGAACTTAGACCCCCAGCTAACATCATGTACGAAGGTAAAATCCAAATGGATTAAAGACCTCGATATCAGACCCCAAACCATAAGATATATAGAACAACACATAGGCAAAACTCTCCAGGACATTGAGACTACAGGCATCTTCAAGGAGGAAACTGCACTCTCCAAGCAAGTGAAAACAGAGATTAACAGATGGGAATATATTAAGTTGAGAAGCTTCTGCACCTCAAAGGAAATAGTGCCCAGGATACAAGAGCCACCCACTGAGTGGGAGAATCTATTCACCCAATACCCATCAGACAAGGGGCTATTTTCCAAAATATACAAGGCACTGACAGAAATTTACAAGAAAAAAACATCTAATCCCATCAAAAGATGGGGAGAAGAAATGAACAGACACTTTGACAAAGAAGAAATACAAATGGCCAAAAGACACATGAAGAAATGCTCCACATCACTAATCATCAGGGAGATGCAAATCAAAACAACAATGAGATACCACCTCACACCACAGAGAATGGCACACACCACAAAGAATGAGAACAAACAGTGCTGGCGGGGATGTGGAGAGAGAGGAACCCTTATCCACTGCTGGTGGGAATGCCGTCTAGTTCAACCTTTATGGAAAGCAATATGGAGATTCCTCCAAAAACTGGAAATCGAGCTCCCATATGACCCAGCTATACCACTCCTAGGAATATACCCTAAGAACACAAAAATACAATACAAAAATCCCTTCCTTACACCTATATTCATTGCAGCACTATTTACCATAGCAAGACTCTGGAAACAACCAAGATGCCCTTCAACAGACGAATGGCTAAAGAAACTGTGGTACATATACACAATGGAATATTATGCAGCTGTCAGGAGAGATGAAGTCATGAAATTTTCCTATACATGGATGTACACGAAATCTATTATGCTGAGTGAAATAAGTCAGAGAGAGAGAGAAAAACGCAGAATGGTCTCACTCATCTATGGGTTTTAAGAAAAATGAAAGACATTCTTGCAATAATAACTTTCAGACACAAAAGAGAAAAGAGCTGGAAGTTCCAGCTCACCTCAGGAAGCTCACCACAAAGAGTGATGAGTTTAGTTAGAGAAATAACTACATTTTGAACTGTCCTAATATTGAGAATGTATGAGGGAAATGTAGAGCCTGTATAGAGTACAGGCGGGGGTTGGGTGGGGAGGAGGGAGATTTGGGACTCTGGTGATGGGAATGTTGCACTGGTGATGGGTTGTGTTCCTTTTATGACTAAAACCCAAACACAATCATGTATGTAATCAAGGTGTTTAAATAAAAAAATATTTTAATAAAAAAAATACATGTTTTGGGGAAGACAGCCCAGTGGTCAGGGATGAATTTCTTGTATTCATAAGGACCCAAGTTTGATCCTTGTCATTACATGATACCTGTATAACATTGAGTGGCTGCAGTTCTGAAAGCTCCCATGCACTGCTGGAAATGACTCTGGTTGTCTCAGTACTATCAGTACAGAATTTGGCTTATTTGACCATTTATTATCAATCATTAAAAATGGGACAATGCATTAGAAAACATCAAGTGGGGCCGGAGAGATAGCATGGAGGTAAGGCGTTTGCCTTTCATGCAGGAGGTCTTCGGTTCAAATCCTGGCATCCCATATGGTCCCCTGTGCCTGCCAGGAGCAATTTCTGAGCCTGGAGCCAAGAATAACGCCTGAGCACTGCCGGGTGTGACCCAAAAACCACAAAAAGAAAAAAAAAAGAAAACACCAGCTCTATCCATCCTCTCTTGAGCTGGAGGCTAGCCCTAGCAGCATGGGGTTTGGGAAACCCCATGTGGAAGGCCTTCTCCCTAACTTGGGTGTGCTGGGAGCCTTGATAGGCCCCCAGCCTTCCCCTCTTCTGCCCCTGGCCTCCAGGCCTTCTGGGGTGGCAGCCCAGGAGGCCAGACAAGGTGGGTGTCTGGGAGGGTCCCTCCTGGATGGGGTCCCAAGCTTTCCCCACCCTTCTCCCAGCTCTAGGGTGAGGAGGGCACAGGGTTTAGAGTGGGCAGATCCTGGCTTCTGGCTCTCTATCCATCCTCTCTTGAGCTGGAGGCTAGCTTTAGCCGCATGGGGTTTGGGAGACCCCATGTGGAAGGCCTTCTCCCTAACTTGGGTATGCTGGGAGCCTTGATAGGCCCCCAGCCTTCTCCTCTTCTGCCCCCGGCCCCAGGCCTTTTGGGGTGGCAGCCCAGGCGGTCAGATAAGGTGGGTGTCGAGGGGGTCCCTTCTGGTTGGGGTCCCAAGCTTTCTCTGCCCTTCTCCCAGCTCTAGGGTGGGAAGGGCATAGGGTGTAGGGCGGGCAGATCCTGGCTTCTGGCTCTCTATCCATCCTCTCTTGAGCTGGAGGCTAGTTCTAGCTGCATGGGGTTTGGGAGACCCCATGTGGAAGGCCTTGTCCCTAACTTGGGTATGCTGGGAGCCTTGATAGGCCCCCAGCCTTCCCCTCTTCTGCCCGGGGCCTCCAGGCCTTCTGGGGTGGCAGCCCAGGCGGCCAGACAAGGTGGGTGTGGGGGGGGGTCCCTCCTGGATGGGGTCCCAAGCTTTCCCGGCCCTTCTCCCAGCTCTAGGATGGGAAGGGCACAGGGTGTAGGGCCGGCAGATCCTCGCTTCCTGCTCTCTATCCATCCTCTCTTGAGCTGGAGGCTAGCTCTAGCCGCATGGGGTTTGGGAGACCCCATGTGGAAGGCCTTCTCCCTAACTTGGGTATGCTGGGAGCCTTGATAGGCCCCAGCCTTCCCCTCTTCTGCCCCCGGCTTCCAGGCCTTCTGGGGTGGCAGCCCAGGAGGCCAGAAATGGTGGGTCTTAACTTGGGGTGTGCTGAGATTTGCTCGGTTGTGCTAAGTTTGTCACGGGCAATTTCTGACCAGTCCACATATGGAAAAATCGCGCGTGGGGGCTAGTGCACTGCATGTATTAAGAGTATTCCTTATCTCTATGTTACGTTTTGCATATCCAGAATGTCCATTTTGTATTCTGCCCTTTCCCACACCCCTACAAAGCTCATTTTACTCCCTAAATCTCTCACCCCCCCAAAAACATCACTAACCCATATTATTCTTTTTAACTTCAGTACTGTGCAATCCTTATCACCGACCAAAGCCGTGCATTGTGTGTGACAACCCCGAACTGTTTCAAAAGACATAAAATGGACACGTATTTATTTCAAAAATTTTGTGTTTTTTTTCTCTGACAGCTATAAGTCTTACTAAATATCCTCTTATACAGTGATGATTCTAACCACTTTTTATATTCTCTTTATGAGCTGTTTAACAAGGAATTTATGGTGAAAGAGTCCCCCAGTTTAATGCTAATGATTGAACCATGTCATGGGGATTGTTGGACTTGTTCTTTTAGCCCCCATATGCGCCAATAACGCCACGTGGCATTGCTCCTTTTTTGCATAGGCACATTAAAATGGGAAAATACTATACATACAAATAAGATCCTATCTAATAGAGATTAGAACACACAAATCTTTGGTGCAAAGGGACCTTACACCTTGAACATTGGCATAACGACCTGGCACAGGTCTCACAAGAAAGGGCATTTTCCATTCACCCCTGAACCAAGGAAGCCATCCACGAAACATCCAGGTTTGTCTATAATATCACCTGGAAGCAATCCTCTACCACGGAAGACCCTACCACTGCTCAGACATTGACCTGCTCAAAAGAGACTTTCCTTAAACTAAGAAGACTTAACAACAACGAGCTGCTTACAGGACAGGGCTCTCTGCATTGCCCTTTAATGGTGAGGTGAAACGAGAAGACACCTCACATCCTGACTTCAATGTAGGATATGCAGATTCCAGGATATTTAATACAGAAACATGATACCAACAACAGAGACTGTGTGAAAAATAAAAGTGTGGTGGCACTACAGACAATGTCTTGGATTGGACAATCTAGCTTGCCTAGAGCCTAGAGTTGGTCTTATGCCAGGAAACTTCAGGGTTCGGGTCTCTTTGTATTTGGGCCAAGGGTATTCCTTTCCATTCCCCTCATATTTTGGTGGGCCTATGCAAACAACAATTGCCACTCTAACACTGTTTTTACTGTGCTCCTTTGACTCTAATGCTAAAAAAAAAAAACCACTTAAAATTTGAGGTTAACTTAAGCTAATATGCATGTACATGGAAATGTAAAAGATACTATGCCTCTAATGTTTAAGGAGTTATGTAAGTTTTATGGCTTTAGATTGCCTTGTGTGCTGTTAAGAAATATTATAATGTGTTACAATCTGGGGACTTGAGGGACAAAGTAATTGTACATGGATTCTGTTTTATTTACCTTAATGTTCTTTGGCTGAAAGTTCAAAGTTAAGATATCAGCAAGGGGACTTCATCTGAGAATTATGTTTTAAGTGATTGTCCTAACACTGTAACTTTACCTTGTCCTCTTTCTTTGCATCTTTGTTCTCATAATTAAAAAAAAATTTAAAAAAAGAAAACACCAAGTAAGTTTTAATTTAATAGAATATAGCTTCTAAAATCTAAAATAATTTGTACTTAATTGTAATGAACATAAAAAAACAAAATGTTTTCTAATCCCAAGTAGTACTTACCATGTCCAGCAATTGAAACCTCTCACATCGTTGGCTTAGGAGCATTGGAGATGACACCAGACCTCTTTCACTGATTGAAGATATTAATATTTTTGGTTAAATATTAAAATGACTTACTATCAAATAAGAATTTTTAACTATTACATGTCATGTCATATAAAATTTGTGATTTGATGATGTATTCAAACAATGTCTATATTGTTTTATAATTCATTAATTATGCCTTCCCCACTAGCACTTGTTTCTGAAAAGTGCAGAAACTTTGTTTCATTTAGTTAAACAGTCTTAAAATAGTGTTCCAATACAATGTAAAGCACAGAAAGAAAATTCAGAATTAAATCATATTGACAAATGTCACTTGCATTCTCTTAATGTTTTTATGATTTTCATTACCTGAAGGAACTTTAAAATGTATTTATTCAAAATTTACTCATATTCAGGAATTCATAATCAAAGTCAAGCTAAGTCAACCACTTCTCAGAGATTCTTAAAGAAATACCTTTTTTTTAAAAGAACAAAGCTTCAAGTTCACCTATCACATTGAAAATTGATCGAAAATAAAGATGTGTGTAAATCAATCATAAAAGTCTTATTAGAGCTTTCTGTGATAATTTACAAAAGAGTACACAGACTTTTAACTGTGTAATTCTCCTTGACTTTTATATCACTTCTTTTTCTTTTTCTTTACCTTTTTTTTTTTTTTTTTGGTTTTTGGTTTTTGGGTCACACACACTCGGCAGTGCTCAGAGGTAACTCCTGGCTCTATGCTCAGAAACTGCCCCCGGCAGGCACAGGGGACCATATAGGATACCAGGATTCGAACCACCGACCTGACCTTCAGCATGAAAGGCAAATGCTTTTATCTCCATGCTATCTCTCCAGCTCTGACTTTTATATCACTTATGTGTCTAAGGCTTATATATCCTTTTAAATAATAGTTTTAAGTCTTCTATCACTAACCTTGTAAGTAATTGAAGTTTACTTTCCTTAAAGACATACAAAAACATCTTGTTTATGTGGTTATAATGTTGACCTCTTAAATATATTATTTAATAAGTTTTCATTATGCAATCACTAGTTTCTTGATAGTATGAAAATCCAATTTCCAATGGATGCTATTAAAACTATAAAAAGGAAAATTTATTTGTGACAAATTAGCCTTGTCCTTATAAGAAAACTTTTGTCTTTCATATGTTCTTTGTATTGTAGGTTCTCTGAGATAAATATGTTTGTCCTGAAAGTTAGCT
The DNA here is from genome assembly GCF_024139225.1 of Suncus etruscus. Lineage (NCBI taxonomy): Eukaryota > Metazoa > Chordata > Mammalia > Eulipotyphla > Soricidae > Suncus > Suncus etruscus. The sequence goes on along the minus strand of NC_064848.1, from coordinate 124,051,945 downwards.
CTTAATGTAGAGTTCTAGGTTGGAAAAAAATATGAGAGTGTGATGACTTTTCTTGCAAAACAGAAAATAAATATTTAAGTGCCAACTGGCTATAATAAATATGATTTCTAATAAAATGAGGATAAACATTTAGATATTTCTTAGCCAAGACATATTAATTAAACCTTCAATATGGGTATAGTCTTAGTTTTTCTAAATATAGAGTCTACTATTCTATATGACTTCATAATATGGCTAAATATTTACCAGACAATAAAATGGTTCCCAATAAAGTTAGTTACTACATAATATAAAAAGTTATTACTAAGTAATTAATTTCAACAGACCTAAAATAGTAAATAATTATAAAAGTTAAAATATTACACTCAGCGGCGGGGCGGGAGCCGCCCGGAGCGCCCGCGGCCATGGCGGAGAAGTTCGACCACCTGGAGGAGCACCTGGAGAAGTTCGTGGAGAACATCCGGCAGCTCGGCATCATCGTCAGCGACTTCCAGCCCAGCAGCCAGGCGGGGCTCAACCAGAAGCTGAATTTCATCGTCACTGGCCTGCAGGACATTGATAAATGCAGACAGCAGCTACATGACATCACTGTGCCTTTAGAAGTGTTTGAGTACATTGACCAAGGCCGGAATCCCCAGCTCTACACCAAGGAGTGCCTGGAGCGGGCACTGGCCAAGAACGAGCAGGTCAAGGGCAAGATTGACACCATGAAGAAATTCAAGAGCCTGCTGATCCAGGAGCTGTCCAAGGTGTTCCCCGAGGACATGGCCAAGTACCGGAGCATTCGGGAGGAGGAGCATCCGCCTTCCTAACTCACTGCCCACTGGGCCTGGGGAGGTTGCTGAGCCAGTGCATGATTCCCCTAGCTTTGGGACTGTTCTGACCCAGGTCAGCACTGCTCAGCGACTCCTGTGCTGCCGTCACAGTGCCAGAGCGCAAGCAGGGAAGGAAGGAGGAGGATTTGGCTTGAGCTGCGGCCTTGAGTGTAGATTCCAGACTGTTACAGGTGCAGGATGCTGGACTCACCCGGACCAGACCTGCAATAAAGTCTTAAGTCACAAAAAAAAAAAAAAAAAAAAAAAAAAAAAAAAAAATATTACACTCAAAACTCTCTGATTTTTATTTTGTTAGTGTTTGAGCCACACATGTTTATCTTGTTATCATAATTATGAGGAAGGCTATAAATGTGACATCATAATCCATCTTTTTTCCTTGCAGATGACTGAATCAAGAAGAATTATTAAAATACATTTTTTGGGGGTTGGAGTGGTGGTGTAGGTGGTAAGGCATCTGCCTTGACCATGCTAGTCTAGGACGGACAGCAGTTTGATCCTTGGCATCCCACTATAAAAGAGCAAATTAAATACTATTGTAAACTGTGACACTCAATAAAATTTTCTTAAGGACTTGAAGCATTTGGCACTAGAAACTCATAATAAAAATTTTACCTCAATACTTTTATGTTTACAAATCTATATAAATATAATTACTTCTTGAAATGGTTAAATAAATAATTTATAATAAACATATCTTCATGAAGTTTATGAGATCTTATAATGTTAGTAGTAAATAGTATATCTAGTAGATTATGTGTATTATGCACAACTGTTATGTTATTATGAAAATATTATTTATTTATTTATCTTTTATTTATTTTTTTGGGCCACACCAGCTGATGCTCAGGGGTTAATCCTGTCTATGCGCTCAGAAATTGCTCCTGGCTTGGGGACCAAACGGGATGCCGATGGGTCGAACCACCTCAGTCCGTCCTAGGATAGCGCTTGCAAGGCAGACGCCTTACCTCTAGCGCCACCACTCTGGCCCCTATGAAGATATTCTTTTTTTTTTTTTTTTTTTTGGTTTTTGGGCCACACCCGGCGGTGCTCAGGGGTTACTCCTGGCTGTCTGCTCAGAAATAGCTCCTGGCAGGCACGGGGGACCATATGGGACACCGGGATTTGAACCAACCACCTTTGGTCCTGGATCGGCTGCTTGCAAGGCAAACACCGCTGTGCTATCTCTCCAGGCCCGAAGATATTCTTTTTAACTGATAGGATGGAACAGACAAATAGCAAAACTGTACAATGAAATTAAGCAGTTTATCTCTCTAAAGATTTTACTTTTGTAATACATATACAAGCTAAAATAATTAGACAATTTAACTCATCATTGAAAAGCTGACTAGAAAGATTTATCTAGTAATGAAAATATTACCAGTTGTACAGTCAACTATCCCAAGTAGAGTAAAATAATGCTTCTCTACCTCTGGTAGAGATCTACTTAATCTACCTCTGGTTGCTCCATAAAAGTAATAATGTTCAACGGTTAAATAAATATGTTCATGGGTTAAAATCTTGGTTCTACTCCTCATCAGTTTTTAAACAAGAAAGTTACTTAACTTCTCAAGCTTATTTAATAACAGTAATAATAGTAGTTACCTCATTTATGTAATCTGATTACCTAGAGGATAATAAAAGAAAGATAGCTAAATTTCATCAACATTATACTAGTATTACTATGTCAACCTATCTGTATTTGATATTGTTTATTTTATACTTCTTAAATTACATCCCTGGAATCTTAAACTTGAATTTACTTTGGTTAATTAATTTAGCTTTTATATTTTGGAACTGACTTCTGTTTTATTTTATCTTCTCCAGTGAAAGAAAATGATACTCACATGCCAAACTTGGACTGACAGTTCAACAATAGATTTTGCATTTGATGATTTACCATCAAATTTGATGATTTGATGGTTCTCTTGACCTATTCTTAATTAATTTTAATATATTAAACATTTAGAAGTGCTAAAGTCCTTATGGTTCATGCTATCGACTGCCTACACAAATGTTTTATTAACATTTTCATAATTTATATAACAATATTTACTATATTCTAACAAAGCTCCAACAGGAATTCTCCAGATAATAGGTGCTCAGTAGAAACATTTTGACAAAGTTGTGTCATCATGTATAATTAGGTCATTCTAAAGAATAATACTAAAATAGGACATCAGTTGTCATCTAATCCTTGGTCAGAGGTTAGAGGTCAATTAGTTTATCATCTAGCAAATGTCTCTACTGAAGAGCAGAGCACACATATACAAAAATGTATATAGAGAGTAATAACAGAAAACAAAAAATGTGTGTAAGAAGTCCATGCAAATATATCATGGTTGCTGGGAAAAGTTTCTCAAAATGATCTTCAATAGCAGCATTTGAGATAACTACAATAACATCTACTTATCTGTCTCAGTACCATACTTTTGCGTATGGTGCATTTCACTTTGCTTTATGACTCACAAACATTATATCCTAAAATTCATGGATCTGGAATAGTATAATAAAGAACAGTATTTAGTGTGACTATTGTCTAGAATTTTAGAGTTAGGCCTTTGTAACCAGAATTTCTACTGGGTTGCAATTCGTATTCTCTAGAATTTCACACTGGGAGGTGTTGAGGAAGAGAATGGGCTGAGGGAAACGATGACCTATAATAAGGCCCAACATGCCTCAGTTAATCACCCCAGATATTTAGTCCACAAAATTAGGTATGCTGGCTGTTTATTATTCTACCCTTCTTAGATGTAGACTACTTTGGGAATGCAAACCTGAAGCCTGAAAGCTGTAAAAGACCTGCTTTTCTAGCATTTAAGCAACAAGACCTGTCTTGGACATCCAGGCAGCAAAAAAAAAAAATTTTTGGGGGGGGGGGTAGTACTTTGGACTATATACTTTCAGTTTTGTGGATTCTGTGGTTCAGATCTATATATAGACAACACCTCTACTACACCCACAATATATTTGAGGCCCCTGACTCTTACTTTTGTCCCTGTTTTTTACTTTTTTTTTTTTTGGTTTTTGGGTCACACCCGGCAGTGCTCAGGGGTTATTCCTGGCTCCAGGCTCAGAAATTGCTCCTGGCAGGCACGGGGGACCATATGGCGCGCCGGGATTTGAACTGATGACCTCCTGCATGAAAGGCAAATGCCTTACCTCCATGCTATCTCTCCGGCCCCCTGTTTTTTTACTTTACTTCTCCCCTTATAACTCAATTTTACATTGTTTTGTTTGTTTGTTTATTTGTTTTGCTGTCTGGTCCACACTCCAGTGATGCTCAGGGGTTACTCCTGGCTATGTGCTCAGAAATCGCTCCTGGTTTGGGGGACCATATGGGATGCCGGGGATCAAACCACATGCAAGACAGACAGACACCCTACCACTTACACTGCTTCTCTGGGCTCTCAATTTTACTTTCTTGTGTATGGTTACAGAGCAGAAATTTCTGTAATATATTGACAAATATTTTAAAAACAAATAGTTACTAATACTGATATTACAATATATACTGTGAGAATTTTATTGGTAAGAAATTATGTACAACAGGTTGAAGTCTAAACCACTGTGCTGGCTTACTATAATATTTGAGGTTTCTTTTTTCTTTATTTTGGTTTTTGGGCAACACCCGGCAGTGCTCAGGGGTTACTCCTGGCTGTCTGCTCAGAAATAGCTCTGGGCAGGCACGGGGGGACCATATGGGACACTGGGATTAGAACCAACCACCTTTGGTCCTGGGTCAGCTGCTTGCAAGGCAAATGCTGCTGTGCTATCTCTCCGGGCCCATATTTGAGGTTTCTTGAAATATTTTCTTATTGCATATATCTGCAGATTCATCTTTAAAATATATATTATTTATGAATGATGATCTCTCGGATATGACCACTTTATCAACCCTTAATTTTTTCACTTATATCTTTCACAATCATCACTTACATTAAAGTGGAGGTGTTTTGAAGTAGAAATAGAAATCCAAGTTATACGTGTGTTTTTTCTGTTTTCCATTTCACAATTCTATAACAGGATCACAAATATTCATCTATCCATGCCAATGTCCCTATGTAAAATGTAACTGAAACTATGAAAGAACTACTTTACATTCTCTACAATCAAACAGAAAATCCTGCCAAGTTTGACCTATTAAATAATTGCAGTAGGATAAGCAAGAACATTTTGAATTTTGATTTTTCCTCACATTTGTTTACAAAGATTATTTTAAAAGAATTGACATAGTAGAAGACATAGAGACTTTTATAGCATTATGCTTGTTTGTTTCAGAACTCTTCAATACTTTTTGGCTGTCTCAATACCCAAACATACAAACATACAGAGTGTTCTACTTATTCATGTACATATTAAGTATTGTTCCATTACATTAGTGCCTTCTTGGATGGGATAAGATCTCATGAGCTTCTTAAACCACAAGATCCAAAGGCCCTTAAGGCTTCTCATTTTATATTGAAAGTATGGAGTGATCATGCAAATGGATAAAGAATGCTTTGCTATTTTCGTGATAGAGAACTTTCACATCAATACAGTTAAGAATTCTTCAGCTGCTTGTTATCTATAGTTTCTTCATTGTTTCATGCCATTGTCCTTAAGCCACTTATTAGCCAGGTTGTTTTTAGTATAAATTTAATAACTTAATCCATCTTAGTTTAATTCCCACAGATTACTTTTGCAAAGAATGTCATTATTCTCTTTAAGCTTTTCCAAACACTCCTGGGAATTTTTGAGTATAGGGCATTCTTACTACAAAGTTACATTAATATGTTTAATTAAGAGAAAGTATTACATAAACTTATATAATTGCTTTCCTTGGTGCTGCATCTATTAACTGATATGGTCTTCTGCATAGCACCACATTGAATGTCCTGGCTATATTCCTTCATGTGGCTTAAATTTAGACCAATGTTGATTACAATCTGTCTTCTTGATCCATTTGCAAAACATACATTGACTTAGACTTAGAGTATCACATAAATTGCTATCCAATCACAAGAATAGAATTCTCTGTGACCATAACCTTAAACCCTTAAAGGATCACAAGAAATAGCTGTCCAGAATTCTCAGGTATCAGTTTTCTTACATTTAAATGATAATGTTTTAGAAATTCACCAAATCAATTAGGTGATTCATTAAAAACTATCTGTATGCTCCATTCCATTCCCACCCACATAGAATCATGATTTCTTATAGATAGCCCCTAGCATATGCTTCATAATAATCTCCTATGATGATCCTGGGCATATAAAACTTTAAAGTCATTGAATATTTTAAATATTTCTAGTTTATGATGTATCACATTGTAATGTAAAGAGACTCTAGAGATATCTGTTCATTATGACTTTACCAGTGGACATTTTGAATAATTCTTTTGTCTAAAATTTCAGTCTAAATTATATATATATATGTGTGTGTGTGTGTGTGTGTCTGTGTGTGTGTTTATATTTGTTCTTATATATAGACTGAATGCACACACACATCCACTGTAGCACAGAGCCTCAAAAGCACAAAAATTTGTACCATACACATGTAAATACATATATATTTATACAGGGTAAATAATGTTTGACCTTCTGAGACAGAAGCTATCACTTGGAATTGGGCTTATTATCAATTCTTAATGCTAGAAGCAAGAGGTACCTAGAACTCTGAGTTTATAAATTGAGTTAAATATAAGACTATCTGGCTGGAGAGATAGCATGGAGGTAAGGCATTTGCCCTTCATGCAGAAGGTCATCAGTTCAAATCCCGGCATCCCATATGGTCCCCCAAGCCTGCCAGGAGCGATTTCTGAGCATAGAGCCAGGAGTAACCTGTGAGCAATGCCGGATGTGACCCAAAAAACCCAATATATATATATGACTATCCAAATTAATTTTTTATAAAATGTACAAAATGGGGGAAGAGAAGATTTAAAAAATTGTCTGTAATGAAGAACTAAAGAATAAAAAGTAAAACTAATCCAAACCTAATAAAATCAAAATAAGCAAGAATCTTACTCAAAATGACCCAGAAAATCAAATTATAAAACAAACAAACGTTAATGCAAACAAAAATAGCCAATAAGATTAATAAAAAATAATGAAATAGCACACATATTCACTTCAGATAGTTATGTGTCATATGATAATCCAATGAGGGTAATTCCAACTGGCTCCTTCCCTCTTCTCTATCTCAAAACATATGGGAGTGTGTAATTATATCCCATTTTATTTATACTGTCTATACTCAGTTTTCTAGGATTCTTACATATCTTTAAGACTCATATCTATTTCATAGCCTTAAGTCTAAAAGTCACTTAACCATAATCTAGTGACAATAACAAGGATGTGTATTGCAATGTTTAAAATAAGACATTTACTTCACTTTCATAAACAGAACAACTGAGATGTCATGATTGCTTAAAGCTAAAAGGGAATTCCAAGAGAAAAACATTTCTACTTGCTTGATGACTTAGTCATTAGTCTAATTTATTTCTCTTTTCTAAGACTAAGTATGAATCCTTAATTATATTGGATCTATAGAAATCTGAAATATTTTGTCAATTATTTCTCAGCAGATAGAAATAGAAATTTTAAATAAAGATAGTCTAAGATTGCTCAGTGAAAAGCCCATAGCATATATTATGTGGCAGCTCCTTTTCTAGTATGAATGATACCAGAGGGCGTTGGTTTTTCATGTGTCATAGTCAACTACTTAAGGTTCAGTAGCAAGTCATGTCTTAAAATGATCACAGAGGAGGTGTCCAGGAGATAAACTGACTGATGAGATTTAGCCATTCAGAAGGCAGCAACATGAATTATCTATCCGCAAGTCTTTTCATGTGAGACATAATAACATCATTCCAGAAAATGGTTTTCATGACCTCTTACTTATAGGATATGTAGGAATTATCTGCATGAAGGCATTGAAAATAAGTTTGATATGGAGGACCAGGCTTGATTCTAACATCAGACATGATAAAGACAAGTAACACATGATGAGATATCTAATAAAATACTTTAAAGGCACCTAATTTTCATGCAAAGTGATACAAAAATGTTTTAAGATTTTAAAAAATTAGGCTCAATAAGTTTCTATATGATTCTAAACTCCATGAAAAAATTTAGTTATGTGATAGCTTATAGTGCAATATTTGGTTACATTTAAATAAATATTGCATATACTGCTAAGTGCTACAATTTTAAAAATCATAGCCAAATGCTTTATGTTTTATAACTTCAAATAAAATTGTAAGAGTGAAAAATATTTACAGTTAAAATATCAAAGACATATTGTAAAAAACTGAAGCTTTTTTCTTTCCTTCTCTTCTTATTTTTTCTTTTCCTCCTTTTGTTCTATCATATTATTTACAATATCAATTAAAATTTTGTATTCCAGTGTTTATATATTTATTCTAGACTAACTGTGTTCATAAAAACATATTGTGACTGTCCAATTTTGCGTGGCTCTTGTTTCAAGGCTTTAGACAAATTTGCATGGAGAAGAGAATTTTGTAGGAAAATTAAAGAATTATTCTAGATGGAAGGATTGATACAAATTAGTCAAGTAGAAAAATTGGTATAGATTGCTCTTGAATAAGATGAAAGTCTTCATAAAAGAGAAACAGACATATAAAAGAGTATATTTTCAAGAAACTGTTAAAGTTATAGGCCTGTTTCTTAGTATTACTGCTATGGTAAAGATCAATTTGGATAGTCTATGATATTCACTTAGTTGGTCAAACTAGCTGTGAATGTGCATGGATGCAATTATTCCTCAAATTTGGATAGATCACATCCAGTCAATTGAAAGATTATTGTTGTTATTATTATTATTATTATTTATTAACAGAAGGTGAAGAGTGGGGTAGAGGAGAGATTTTTGAGCCACATCAATTGGTGCTCATGTCTATTCTTGGCTCTGTGCTCAGGGATTACTCCTTAAGTTGCTCAGAGAACTATATGTGGTACTGGTCTAACCCAGGTTGACAGCCTGCAAGGCAAAGTTCTTGCCTACTATGTTCTTTCTGGGCCCTTAGTTGAAGTCTTGAAGAGGAACAACTGAGGTTTCCTGGAGAAGACAGGATGTTTAAAATTGTAATGTAAGACAATGATAGGACAATACTTTTTGCCTATCTACCCTACAATTCAGTGTGATGGTCTACTCTTACAATTTTTAAACTTGCCAGTATTTATAATGACATAAACATTCCTGTACCCTACTATCACCTCATTCTTCTCATTTTTTCTTTCTCTTCTATTGATCCATTTTTCTCTGAAAATGCTTGCTTGGCATGAACATCATCAAAACAAACACTATATATATCTATTGTCCTAGCTCTTTATATTTACTATTCATTGTAAGCATATGAGTAAGGTAAATACTCACAGAAAGTAAAAGTTACCTGAAAATCAAACAAACAAAAAGCTTCCCTAGCAAAGGAATATTGTGAAAGCCTCACATCTGGTTAGCAGTGCATAGTCTCCTAGCACTTCCATAAGTACCCACCCACCCCCAATATAGCAATAAAAAGTAGTTTCTGAACACTCAGGTAAGTCCCACAGCACCTTTGAGTTCCAATTTAAAAGCTAAAGAAAAACAAAATCATCTCAGACCAGGAAGGTAACTCAAAAGACTGCAGGACATTATTTGATTGATCAAAGTCCTAAGTTTGTTCTCTATCATGAACAAGCTCTAGCAGCCTCAGAGAATCAGGAATAAATTCAGCTCTCAAGTACTTTTAGAAGAGTCTTCTCTAAATCTTCTTAGGTCATATAAAAGATAGAAATGTTTTACAAGGAAGACATGAATCTCAGTGCAATTTCTAAGCCTTATTGAGACTTATACTGTCTCCATGAAATATAAATTGTGGATAGCTCACAATCAAATACAGTTCTAAAAATTAATCTACAAAAATGGTAGACTGAAAATAACATTGTTTAAAATTCACAAATTAGTGTTTCTGAGAAATTTATCCAGTTATTTTTCTATTTTATTGTTTATCAAATAACAGTGAAGGGATTAGTTCAACACGTCAATACAGTTTTGAGATTCATATCTAATAACTGCTTCCTGGTTTTACTTTCTTTTCCCACTCCTGACTTCTGGAGAAGTAACTTTCTCAAAATAATTTAATGTTTGACTGTCACGGACAGACTAAGTTTTTTTGTTTTGTTTGTTTGTTTCAGAATGATCTTTATTTCTTTTGTTATTCTGTTATTTTAATTAGAGAAATTATGAGTTACAATTTATTGTAATACCACACCCATCACCAATGTACCTATATTCCTCTCCCAACCCTGTTCCTTCTCATCCCACCCCAACTCAATTGTCTGGACCAAGTCTCCTGTTATGTTGCTTTTGGACCTTTGTTGTTATCTTGTATATCTTTAATTCCCATATACAGAATAGCATTCTGTATCTGTCCCTTTCTTTCTTTTTTTTCTTTTTAATTTATTGTGACCAATGTGAATTACAAGTCTTTCACAGTTATATTTAAGGTACAAAATGACAGTGAATTAGGGCCTTTCCCACCACCAGTGTTGTCCTCCCTCCAACCCTGTTCTCAGCATGCATCCCATACCTCCCCCCCCTTTGCTCCCTAAACTGCTAGTGTAGCCAATTCCTTTTTTATATATCTTGATGTAGATTGTGTATCTTGATTCTGTTGTTGATGACTTTGAGTTTGGTATTTGGGTCTGATCATTTTTTATTTCCACTCAATGTTCTACCACTGTTTGCTCCTGGTAGCATCCACTTTTTTTTTCTTTCCCCTTCATTTATGAGGCAAAGCAAGATGATTCAAATCCTGTGGTTCTGTTGAAAAAAAAATAAATAAATAAAGGATGCTGAGAGGGGTCTGTCTAGGAACTATCAATGTCAATTTAGGAGGAGAAAAGGAAAAAAGAAAAAGAAAAACACACACACAAAAAAAAAAAAAAACAAAAGAGAAAGAAGAAAAAAAGGAAAAAAGAAAACAACCAACAAGAAACATGACAGCAAAAATAAACACAAGCTAAAATGGCTACAATGTGAAAAAGGAAAACAAAGGGGGGGGGAAAGGGGGTGCTAGGGAGGAATGAGGGTGTGGCAAGGCTTTGTGTCTTTTTTTTTTTCTTTTTGGGCCTAAGCACAGTAAGCATTCGGGAAAGTAGAAAGGGGATTCCCTTGGACTAAGGGTTTCTTCACTCTTTAATTATATTGTCATGGTAACATCTACAAGCTCTGGACAGATTCGTTGACGAACCACAAGATCCTTTTCAGATGCCAGGAAACATTCTCCTCAGTTGTGGCTAACAAAATCAGTCCACTGTAATTGGAAATATTGGTATTTGCACAGCTTATAGGAGGACAAAATTTAGGATCGAGTTTTTCTTTATGGGTCTAGGAATTTTGCCCCTTGCTATAGACAGTCTTCTGTAAATAGTGATCTTGGTTTTTGCACAGACTAAGTTTTATACTCTTTTGTACCATTGGTATAAAAACTGCTGGACATTAGAGTTAAATGTGTTTTAGAGCCCCAACGTTACCATTTACTTACTATATAACTTTGGACATAGTCTATAGAGGTTATCATTATAATTGCACATGTACAATTTTGGTAAGTATAGTATAAATTCAATAATTCCTGGCAATTATTAGATGATTTGCCTTTGTACACTAGATATATTTTCAAATGATTTAGAACGTTAGAGTAAAAAGTTAGAGTAAAAAAAAATTAGCAAATTTTTCTAACATATTCATATTAGATTACAAGGCTCTGATAATAGAGTTCTATCATAAATGGTTTTTCTGTTCACAAGAAACAGAAATATAGTTTTTATATTCCCATATGCTCATGAACCAAAATCAAAGAACAGATAACTTTGATATCTGGTGAATATCTACTTTCTAGTCCACACATAACCTTCTCTTTTGCTCTTTCCTCACATGGTGAAAGAAAAGACCACTAATCTCATTTATGAAGATTCTGCCCTCAAGGTCTAGTTACTTTCCAAAAGGTTTCCTTAAAGTACTGTAATACTGGGGCCGGGGAGATAGCATGGAGGTAAAGGTGTTTGCCTTCCATGCAGAAGGACAGTGGTTTGAATCCCAGCATCCCATATGGTCCCTTGTGCCTGCCAGGGGGTGATTTAAGATTATAAAGCCAGGAGTAACCCCTGAGTGCTGCCGGGTGTGACCCAAAAACCAAAAACCAAAAAAAAAAAAAAAAAAAACCCGAAAACAAAACAAAAAAAAAACAACTGTAATACTATTCAGTAAACATAGATACAAATTCATTTGGAAAAGACACAAATTGTAGTCTATAATAGTATATTTCCAATCATTCTCTTGCACTACTTTGACAAGTAGTTGAACCAAGATTCATCTCTTTACTGTAAACACTATAATATTACCCCCCCATGAACTTTGGTTCTTTTATATATAAATATATCTATTTTCAAGCATATACATACAATATAGGGTGAAGAGAGGGTCTTCTTTAAGAAGGAAAAAATGGGAGCTGGAGTGATGGCACAGTAGTAGGGCATTTGCATTGTTCACAGCTGACTCAGGATGGACCTTGGTTTGATCCACCAGTGTCGCAGATGGTCTTCCAAGCAAGGAGTGATTTCTGAGCAAGTAGCCAGCAGTGATCCCTGAGCGTCAACGGATATGGCCCAAAAACCAAAAACCAGAAAAAAAAAGGAAAAGGATAGGGAAGGAGATAAAAAAATGTAAATTAGTAAATTATAAAATCATAAAATTTTATTAAAACATATATAAATTTATCAAATTTTACAAAACTTATAAATAGGGTATAAGCATTAGAAGTGACAAATTCTCCCTGACTCTTTATTACACCCTTGTTTATATTTCTATTCATTGTAACTTTTAATCAGCTATTCTTTTCTGTTTTTCTCCGTTTCTTCATATAACCAAATCTCCATTAAAATAGTATCTTCATTTAGAAGACAAACAGTTTTTTAAGACTACTGAAAAAAATGTTCTCCTCTGAATTCTTCTAGTTCTTTGTTTGAACTTTTAATTTGGTAATACATTGGACAGCCTTGTCTTGTGCCAAAATTTAGAGGGAAGGCTTTTAGTTTTTCTCCATTGAGGACAATATTTGCCACTGTCTTGTGGTAGATGGCCTTAACTATATTGAGAAAGGTTCCTTTCATTCCCATCTTGCTGAGAGTTTTGATCAAGAATGGGTGTTGGACCTTATCAAATGCTACATATCCCTTGATTAATATAAAATGTCCATCTTTGTCCCTTACAACTTTCCTAAGTATAAAGTTTGCATCATCTGATATTAGTATAGTCACTCCAGTTTTATGGGTGTTGTTTGCTTGGATGATTTTCCTCCAGCCTTTTATTTTGACTCTTTGTTCTGACTATTCAGATGTTTTCTTGTAGGCAGCAGAAGGTTGGATTGAGTTTTTTGATCCATTTAGCCACTCTGTGTCTCTTAACTGGTGCATTTAGTCCATTGACATTGAGAGAAAGAATTGTCCTGGGATTTAATGCCATCTTTATATCGAAATTTGGTGTGTCTTTTGGTCAGTCTTTTCTTAAATTAGGTCTTTCAGTTTTTCTCTTAAGATTGGTTTTGAGTCTGTAAAGTTTCTGAGCTGTTTTATGTCTGTGAAAACCATGTATTTTTTTCCATCAAAACCGGAAAGTGAGTTTTGCTGGGTACAGTATTCTAGGTGAAGCATTCATTTCATTGAGTTTTGATCACTATGTCCCACCACTGCTTTCTGGCCTTGAGTGTTTCTGGTGACAGGTCTGCTGTAAATCTCAAGGATGCTCCCTTGAAATGTAATTTTCCCTTTTTGATCTTGCTGTTTTCAGAATCCTGTCTCTATTTGTGGGATTCATCATTGTGACTAGGATGTGTCTTGGGGTGTTTTTTTCTGGGGTCTCTTTTGGTTGGTACTCTTCGGGCATAGCAGGATTTGATCGCATATATTCTTTAGCTCTGGAAGTTTCTCTTTAATAATGTTCTTGACCCTTGATTCTTCCTGGAAATTTTTCTTCCATTGTGTCTGGGACTACCAATGATTCTTGTTGTTTCTGTTGAGGTTATCATAAACTTCTATTTCATCTGTTCCCATTCTTTGACTAATTTTTCCATTGTCTGTTCATTTGCTTTAAGTTTTTTTTTTTCAATCTCTCCCGCTGAATGGAGTGTTATTTAGCTCATCTTCCACAGCACCAATTCTATTTTCAGCTTCTGGTTACCACTGGTGTAGAGCTTATCCATTTTGTTATTCTATTCGCTTACTGATTATTTTAGGCCTGTTATTTGACCTGTTATTTCAGTTTGGAGTTTTGTGATTTCTGTCTTCATATTTTCTTGGTTCTTATTAGTATTCTGTTCAACTCAATCCATGGTTTCTGTGAGTTCTTTGAGCATCTTCCATATTGCTTGTCTAAACTCCTTTTCTGCGAGATTGATTAGCTGGTTGGTTGTTTTCTGGTAATCAGAAGTGTCATCTTCATTCTCTATGTCTGATGCTGGCCTGCATTGTTTCCCCATTGTCACACTTGTATTGTGTTTTTTTTCTACGTGTTGTGGTGGTATTCATTGGCTAAATGATATATGCGGACACGCTCCTCTGGCTCCTCCCTTTATGCGTGGGTTGACTTGCCTCCAAGGAAGGGGAGCCCTCCATGGATGAAGCCTCACACAGGATCAAATCTTAGGCCCGAGCATACAGCAGAGAAAACAGGGAGAAATGGCTGGGTTCAGTAATTCAGCACAGTTCTTAGTGTGATTTTTTTTCTTCTTGTTTCAATGATGTTCTTATCCCTTAAAAAGAGCTCTGCTGGAGCCTCTTTTTGGCCACTCCCAAGAGGTTCAGGTGACAGGACAGTGACAGATACACACAGGCAGCACTCACAATTTCTCACGGTCGGGAACCCACTGGGCAGCGTAGGTTCGTAGATTTTTCCCCAGGCCTGTGTGTACTATGTCTTAAACCATCTTTCCTTCATCTGTATTGCTGCTAAAAATTTATTTCTCAAACCCTTGATGCAACTACATCAGCAAAATATAATAAATTGACATGAGTATTTTTTATTATACTTCATATTTTAATATGAAAAGCATATAAGTAGTCAAGAAATGCCATGATTTTTTTTACCCCTTACTGCATTATATAAAGAGCTATTGTAGGCATATGAAGTGCATTTAATCTGAATCAAATCATTAGTTTCAGATTTAGTTGTGCATTGAGAGTAAATAGTTGAAAGGCCTACCTGTTTGCTTAGGCTTTTCTTGTTTGTCTGAGTAACACAAAAAGGTGTAGTGAATGAGCTACCATAAATTTAAGACTATTAACAATAAAAAGAAGAGCACTTAAATATGCAGAGATCTACTTAATAGAAGTATGCTATCTATCTATATCTTGTCAAGAATTGTCCACTAAGGTTTTCTAATCAGACCTTTGAGATTTTTCTATTATGTCTGGAACCTCAAGGGAAAGAAAACCAAGCATGTTATGTGGGAGCATATTGGGGGCAGAAGGAGAGAAAGTCACAAGCACAAGAACAAATGACATCTCTCTGTGGGTTGCTTTGTGCCAGGCAAGATTTTAATTGTGGCACACATTGTTTTATTCAAGGTCACAACAACCCTGTCCTACAAATGTCATATTAAGTCATAGAGGTTAAATAACCCTGTCCAGGGCTAGATATTTAGCTTGGTACAAGTGGATTTGAGATTTGAAACCAGACTGTCTGGCTCCAGATACCTTCTTTGGCCAGTGTGGAATGCAGAGTATGCAAGATAAATAAATGATAAAAGAAAAGAAACAAGGACTCTAGATTTAAGAAGTTTACATTTTATTGAAGGCGATGACTATTTTCTAAAGCAGAATAATTCTTTTGCACTAATGTGCTTCTTAAAAGTTGTTTATAAGTAAAACCAAAATATAAAAGTTGTAAAAAGGTTTAAAAAATAATGACAAAATCCACATCCATGTTGTAGACAGCTCTGCTAATTCACATGTGGCACTGAGGCTTTTATCAAAAAATAGAGTGGATACTAGTTGTAGCATACACTGTGCATGTGTGCATGGTGTCTGGTTGTGTGCAGGCTTGCATGCACCATGGTGGGCAATTCACATTCTAAAAAATTTGCTAGCCTGACTGTAAGTCATTCATCATAAATACAGGCATATAAACACAGATTAAAATAACTACTAGAATAAAGGTACAAAGGGTAACAAGAGGATATATCATAAAGGATACTAATATATAATAGCACAGAGCAATACAAGCATATAAAGAGAGTTGGAATAATGCTGACATTCAGGAAGAGCTTTGTGGAGAAGTTAATAGTTTTTCAAGACAATGAAGTTTGTAGCCAATTAAATAATGATGAGGAGGGGGGCCGGAGAGATAGGCATGGGAGGTAAGGCATTTTGCCTTTTATGGAGAAGGTCATAGGTTTGAATCTCGACATCTAATATGGTACCCTTGAGCCTGCCAGGAGCGATTTCTGAGCATAGAGCCAGAAGTAACCCTAAGCGCTGCTGGGTGTGACCTAAAAACAAAAACAAAAACAAACAAACAAACAAACCCAAAACCAAAACTAAAGTAATGATGAGGAGAATAAGAGAAATAAGAGTGAAAACATCAATAAATAGATTTTATGGGATATATTCAGTGAATTACCAATAGTTTTGTATAGATTATTGAAGGGAATTAAAATGGGGTTATTCCTGGCTCTGTGCTTAGAAATCGCTTCCTGGCAGGCTCAGGGGACCATATTAGATGTCGGGATTCAAACCACCATCCTTCTGCATGTAAGGCAGATGCTCTACCCTCCATGCTATCTCTCCGGCCCCTGAAATGGAATAGGAAAATGAAGAGAAAAAAATTAATGAACTACAGTAAAAGGTAAAGGTTGTGAAGTTTAGAGGTTTTGAAACAACTCTGCAATGCGTTTGGTCCTTTATTTGAAACTTGTGGGTATTCTAAAGGAGAAACTGGGTTTTCTTTATTTTTCCCCTCACAGAAGTAGCAATAAAATATTTATTTTAAAGAGCACCAAGAAATAGTAAGAGGCTTGAGAAAGGGTAAGCTAGCTTACACATAAACATAGAGCACAAGTAAAAAGTAGTGGATGTAAGAAGCAATGGATTTTATCACTTCTAAATTGAAGAATGATGGTATTAGTATTAAATGTGGAACAAAAAATTAAAAAACAAAATCATTATCATCATTTTTGTACACATAGAAAATAATCTTACCTTCCATTTCAGTCAGATTGAACAAGGTGAAAGATACTCCTGTATTACTTTAGCAATCAGCTTATTATGTACAATACAGAATTAGTTTCACAGCTTAATAAACTAATGAAAAAATATAAAGAAATAGTATCATTTCTTTTTAATTATATGTCAAAGGACAGATTATAATCATGGATACTTTGACATGTGTTAAAAGTTGTGATGACCTTTAAATAATGACCTCCTAGTTCATTATTATAAGGTTATGCTCAAACTTCAACAGGATTTTTTATTTGCTTTGTTTTGTTTTATGAGAGGAGGCAAATCCAGCAGTACTTAAGGGCTACTCCTAGCTCCGCAGTCAGAAATCACTCTTGTCAGGCTTGGGGACCATATAGATGACAGGAGCTACTGCTCCAGTCCAAACTTCAACATTTTTTGCTAAATATTAAACCTATAAAAACACTATATAATTATTTACATTACATAACATTATTGACAGAGGTGTCAGAGTTGTGGCACAAGTGGTAAGGCATCTGCCTTGGCATGCACTAGCCTAGGACAAACCGCTATTGGATCTCCTGGCGTCCCATGTGGTTCCCCCAAGCCAGGAGCAATTTCTGAGCAGAATAGCCAGGAGTAACACCCTGAGCATCACTGGGTAGTGGCCAAAAGCCAAAAAAAAAGTATATGATATTCTGTGACTGATACGTGGTAGTTACTAGATTAGAGTTATCAATTTTAGTAGTAGTTATTTTCTGTTAGATGTTTGATTTAAATGACTGATGATCTGCTGATCAAACAATATACATTTACAAGGTAGTTGAACAACTACATTTGTTTGCATGATTAATTATATGGTGATTGTTTATCAACAGATATAAGAGAATCCACCAAGCTATCATAAGACCAACTATCCGTAAGTTCACCACCTTCATTATGGAAAAAATCCACAAGCTTGTTTAACAAGTTTATTTTCACAGGTGAACATTTGCAAAAACGAATGAATTCTACTGTAATTAGGAAAAACAACGTGATGAGGCTACTCAGCACTGTGAACCACAGTGAAAGCAAATCCTGCTGTCTTCAAGCCAGTGGGTGTTATCCATTGCATAAGAACCCTAGGATCATGCCCTTAATTAGCTAATTATTTAGAAATTAGAAAGAATCACTTAACAAAGAACACACACACCCATGATACAAATGACATGAGTGGTGAGTAAATTTACTTTCAAGAATTAATTATAGAGTGTCAATGAACTACATATGATATTCATAGCGTAATTAAAACAAGTATAGTGGAGAGAAACATTAAACATGTTAGTAAATTAATCTCCTTAATTAAAATAAAAATACCTCCAAATTTTGATAGAAAACATATGCATCTTCTGTGTGAAATATGGAAGTGATTTTCCTTTCTCTGACTCAATGTGTGTTTAAAAGCATAAACAAGGTTGCAGGAGTATAGAGGAATATTTCACTAACACTATGGCAACCTAGAAGACCTTGGACAAAAACAACAGAAAATAACCCCCTCCTCATTTGTTTTGGCCCAATTTCCCTTTTGATAATTAAACATGGTAAACTGGAATGAGCAAAAGTAATATACCATGAATAGTGAGGCCAACTTTAAAAAAATGTACAATAATAAATACAGCATTCCAATTGTGTAATGAAAAACAGAATCACTTAGATTTATGAAGTATTTCCCTTTCTTTGCAAAGGAACAAAATCTTGAACCTGTTGGGCTATACCCTCTTATTAAAGCAATCAGGGTATACAACTCATAGTAAGCCTTAATTAGCAATGAAACACTGAACCTTAGTATTAAGGAATGTATAGGTATATACAAATAATATGTATAATACTTCAGGGAAAATATATTTGATTCCCAAATCAACAATGTTATAAGCAAATTTATTTGAACATCAGCTCATTGGTTTTGACATCATCAGTGTTGTAATGCAGTTATCTTGTTTATCTCACAGATAGTCACTTATTACACTATTTTCACCATTACCCTTTTGTAAAAATTTAAATGAAGTAAACAACACATTTAAAAAATATATAGAAATAGTAGGAAAGTAGTATTGGATGGTAGAAAAAATAAGTGTGACAGATATTACTATAAAGGCCAAGTAGAAATTAATACAACTATCCAAGGTAAAAACTCAGAAATTTAGTTAGTAATTGACCACAAGTTTTCTCTAAGCTTTCTAAGGATTACTCAAAAATAGAAAAATAATCTATTACTAAATACACAATTTAGACAATAAAAACAAGTGTGATACATCATTGACACCAGATAAAATTTCCATCCTAAATTACCATGAACTGAAAGTACCCATATTGTATAGTGAACAATAGAGGTATTAATAATAAGGTGTTAATGTAGTTAATAAATGCTACTATGTGTTTCTAATATCCTTATAATAAATCCGAAAACAATTTCTCTATGAATTTCTTAATATACTTAAATCTGTCCTGCTGACATAAATTCTTGCCAAACAAAATAAACAGGGTTAGCTGTCCAAGCCCTGGATGACTCCAAGGATATTACTTAAATTATGGAAGTGATATTTTCATTAGTTGTTATTATAGTGCAGGTCAACCTGGATAGCACAACACACAGATATTGGTTAAAACACAAAATTTGAGCTTCATTTACTTCAGAGTTTGATTTGGAGTTTTCTGAAGCAAAAGCCCTGGAAATGAGATCCCCAAAACTAGTCAATTGCATTACATATTGAATACAGATAACAAAGTTTATTCACAGTTGAAAAAATGTTATATTTATTTTTATAAATATATTTACATCAGTACACCCTTTAGCATTTCTGGAGTATATATTGTGACATGAATTAAATGATGAAGAGAATTAAGTGGATACATAACAGACTCATGAAATAAGAGGCTATTTTATGGATAGTTTCTTAATGAAATTTTGAGTGTTAGGATAAGTGAGGTTAGAATGATAAAAAGAATAATGTAGGATGTGTCAGGTTAGGCATAACATATAAATGATTTCAGAAATAATAGATTTCAATTTATCATAAATTAAAGTATTTCAATTCAAAATTATCTCTTAACACATTTCATTTATTACCAAGATCGCTAGCTACAGTGGCTTGATTTTCTCACACACAACCGAGAGGAAACTTTCCTGGCATCACAAAAAAAGCCTTTGGGATGGGGTAATGAGTATATATGAAGCCAAAAGTTGATCCCATAATGGTATACTTCAAGGATGGAGAAACCCTGAATCTCTTAGGCCACGGGAATTCCCTTTCCTCCCCAATGCTTACTGTGCCTATGCAAAAAAAAAAAAAAAGAAGAAAGAAAGAAAGAAAGAAAGAAAGAAAGAAAGAAAGAAAGAAAGAAAGAAAGAAAGAAAGAAAGAAAGAAAGAAAGAAAGAAAGAAAGAAAGAAAGAAAGAAAGAAAGAAAGAAAGAAAGAAAAGAAGAAAGAAAGAAAGAAAGAAAGAAAGAAAGAAAGAAGAAGAAAGAAAGAAAGAAAGAAAGAAAGAAAGAAAAGAAAGAAAGAAAGAAAGAAAGAAAGAAAGAAAGAAAGGAAGAAAGAAAGAAGAAGAAAGAAAGAAAGAAAGAAGAAGAAAGAAAGAAAGAAAGAAAGAAAGAAAGAAAGAAAAGAAAGAAAGAAGAAAGAAAGAAAGAAAGAAAGAAAGAAAGAAAGAAAGAAAGAAAGAAGAAAGAAAGAAAGAAAGAAAAGAAAGAAAGAAAGAAAAGAAAAAGAAAATGAGGGGGGGGACGCTAAACCCTACCTCCAGCACCCATACTTTTGCTTGTTTTGTTTTGATTTGTTAGTTTTTGACTTTATTTTCCTTCTCTTTTTTCTTCCACTTTTCTCTTTCTTTTTCACTCTTGTGGTTATTATTTAGAGATTTATTTTTATTTTTATTTGCCAGGTCCATTATTTTTCTTTTTTTCTTCCATTTTTCTTTTCTTTTCTTTTCTCTCTCTTCTTTCTTTTTTTGGTAGTTGTCACCAAATATTTTTTCTCCCTTTTTTCTTATCCTTTTTATCTCCAATGACAGTGGAATAGATGCTCAATCTACAACAAGCTGTAAAGTGGAGACCAGTTGCACTAGCATTCTGGGGGGTAGAGGAAGGAGATATGGGATGCATACTGGGAACAGGGGTGGAGGGAGGACAGCACTGGTGGTGGGAATGTCCCTCATTCATTGTCACTATGTACCATAAATGATGCAGTGAAAGATTTGTAATGCACTTTGGTCACAATAAAAATTAAAAAAAAAAGGTGGGCCGGGCGGTGGCGCTAAAGGTAAGGTGTCTGCCTTGCCAGCACTAGCCTAGGACGGACCTCGGTTCGATCCCCCGGTGTCCCATATGGTCCCCCAAGCCAGGAGCGACTTCTGAGCGCATAGCCAGGAGTAACCCCTGAGCGTCAAATGGGTGTGGCCCAAAAAACCAAAAAAAAAAAAAAAAAAAAAAAAAAAAAAAAAGGTGACTGAAAAATAAAGGTTATAAATTAAAAAAAAATTTCATTGATACAACTAGTTATAGCTGAGTCAGCCATTAAAATATTATAAACATATTTCATGAGTTATATTTACTTGGGGGTTCTGAATACATATATGTGTATATTAAATATTTTTATTTTATGTCAATATATATAATTTATATATATATGTATATTATATATACATATATATATACATATAAGAGAGTAAAGGTATTATGGTCCTTGCCCTACATTCCACCAACACTGACCCAAGTCTCTGACACAACATACGGTCCCCTGAACATTATCAGATATCAATTCAAAGCATTTAATAAACTCTGGGGACAACCAGGTGTGACCCCCAAGTCCCAAAATATCAGTATGTGTATTATAATGTGCTAGAATAATGTAAATGTTTGAAATGTAAAATTCAGATATGAAACTATTGAATAAATGCAATATAGCTAAATACAGGAAATCTTATGTGTTTCCAAACTAATCCATACTATGGAAACTGATACAAGTCATTGATAGGTAGTTAGGTTTATATGAATTCACAGAAACGGGTCCTTATGATGGAATGAATGCATTATGTTAAAATACTCTCTCTCTCTCTTCCTCTCTCTCATACACACACAATACAATACACATACATTACATTAGAATACAGCACCAAGGAAGGTATTTACAAACAAGGAAGATAATTTATGCCAGAGACAAATCATGTTGGTTTCTTGATTTTGAACTTTCAACCCCCAAATTTTGACATAATATCTGATATGACAGTCAAACATTTTATTATATTTCATTAAGACAGTGATCTTGAAACTACTTGTTTTCAGATTACTAGTTTCTGAAAGTTAATGTTGGAGATTGTTTTAGTAGCAAAGCATAATCGACATTCTTCTGTTTTTACTGCCCATTATATTAAAATTTGAATAAAATATAAGTTATGAATTCATAGGCATTAAAGGAAAAATATGATGTTTCCATCAACTTGATTACTATATAAACTATTTCATATAAACTGAGATTTAACTAGTGATAAATGTACATAAACATTAAAGATGGATCTACATATCAACATACTAGCAAATAGAGGAACAAGTATAAAATACAGGTATGGATTAAGCCTGAAAAGGACCAGAGTGTTTCTGAATACATCTTATTATTGCTCTAAGGTTACTTCTGTTCATAAGGTCTTTGAAGAAAAGTTTTTTCCTCATGAACCTAATGCTTCTCAGAAATTAAGATTAGCATCAATGAGGCTGGAGCGATAGCACAGAGCTAGGGCATTTGCCTTGCACGTGGCTGACTCAGAATGGACTTGGGTTCTATTCCTATCGTCCCATATGGTCCCCCAAGCCAGGAGCAATATTTAAGCGCATAGTAAGGAGTAAATCCTGAGCCAGGAGTAACCCATGTGGCCCAAATACAAAAAAAAAAAAATAGCATCAATAAGTATAATTATATGGGCAATGATTTACAGAGGTGGAGAAAATAAGTTAAACACAATTGACATAGGACAAGAGAAACAGAAATTAATTGATTAAATCATGTATCATATTTATTAATTAATGTTATACTATCAATTATCCTTTTCATGCATACATTATTGCAAAAGCAAACTTACTGACATTTCCCTACATTAATGTCCCAAGGATATTTTTTATATATTCTATACCTATTTAATTTCAGTCTATTACAAAAATCTCTAGTTTCTAATGCCTTTGGCAATTTGTTTATTCCCTTACATGTTTCTTCCTATTCCATAGATGGAGGGTTATTTTTATATGTGATACCAACACACATATCATTGGATAAACCTAAATTTATGAAATTTTACAGAATTGTAAATCAATAAAAGATTAAAAACTCTATAGATATATAAATTAAAAATTAATACTATAAATAATTTGATATTAACATGTTTTATTTATTATAGTAAATGAAAATTATACAAATATATAATTTAGTGAAAAATTAATGCAAAGGAAAATCTTGGGGCAAAAAAGATAGTACAATAGAGGCATTTTTATGTACATATTGGAATACTATTCAGCTATAAGAAAAGGTAAAATTCTGCAATTTGCCAATACCTGGAGAGAGGTTGGGGATATCATGCTGAGTGAAGTGAATTATAGGGGGAATAACAAATGTATAGTGATCTCTCCATATGTCAAGTAAAGAAACAGTGAGGGAATTAAATGTGGCAAATGTTAATAGCTCCTTAAAGAGAGCCTGCATAGCTAAGTTTGCCAATGGAGTGGAATGAAGGAATGGGAGAAGATATGGGGACACTGGTGGAAGAACGTTGGTATTTTAGTGGAGTGCATGTATTTGAACACTGTTCCTGAAACACTAAAATTTAACAGTCTAATGAATCATAATTTGTGAATCAACTTGGAAAAAAATTAAACATAGAAGGATAGATAAAGTATTTTTTTCTTTTGGTTTTTGGGCCACACCCGGTGACACTCAGGGGTTACTCTTGGTTATGCACTCAGAAGTCGCTTCTGGCTTGGGTCCCATATGGGGGACCATATGTGATTCCAGGGGATAGATCCGCTTTCTGTTAGTGTATGCAAGGCAGACCTTACTGCTTGAGCCACAGCTCCAGCCCCAGATAAAGTATTTCTTGGTAATTTAAAGTGATGTTTATCTGATAATGGCCCTATACTGACACAGTTTCCTAACTGTTTCCCTTGTTACCTATAGTAAGTACACGAACAGTCATCTGCCATAAAACCCTCAATATTCTAAAGGGGTCTTACTATCCCTTACTTTAAAGTAAGGATCTGAAAACTATAGTGAGCAGACTAGATGCCTATTTTGTAAATAGAATTTGAATGTGATAAAGTCACACTTATTTACATGAGTAGACAAATGGAATTTAATGTTAATTCAAGTACTTTAAGAAGCTGTATGTATTGAATCAAACTAATGCTAAAAAGGAACCAGGTCAAATTCATTTAGTTGCTCTGTATTAGCAGCATAAGTGAGTATTTGAGCTAGAGAGTGCATGGTTTGCAACTCTTAAACAATAAACATTACAGACTGAGTCAGTAGTCTTCAGTCAATATATAAAGACAATTTTGCATGTATGTACCAGAGTAACAAATGATTCAGAACTATACTGTGTGTCATACGGAAAATGTTTGCGATAGAAAGGGCAGATAAATGTTCATTTGTCAGAAAAAACTTACCAGTCATGCAAAGAAATTTATATGCTGGTTATATGTGGGGTACAGACTTTTCTTGTAAATGATTAGAAGTTAAACAGTTCAGATTTTATGGGTTTCATACAATTCCTGTCACTGTTTTTTGTCTTAGAACTATTTTTAAAAATAAAATCAATTCTATTTCAGACTTTATAAAGCAAGAACAGGGCTAGTGAGATTTAGATTTGATACATGGGTCAGATTTAGACTGCAGAATAAACAGGTTGTCGACCCTTGCTGTAAAATGGCAACAATCAAAGATAAATAATTTAGGGGCTGGGGCTGGAGAAATAGCATGGAGGTAGGGTGTTTGCCTTGCATGCAGAAGGATGGTGGTTTGAATCCCCGGCATCCCATATGGTCCCCCCTGAGCCTGCCAGGAGTGATTTCTGAGCATAGAGCCAGGAGTAACCCCTGAGCGCTGCTGGGTGTGACCCCAAAACCAAATAATAATAATAATTACTATTATTATTATTATTATTATTATTACTATTATTATTTAGGGGATTAGGGCTTCCCTACATTGTTCATGGGCCATGGTGCTCACTCCACTTAATACTTGCCACTGTGATACAGCTAACATCTTGGTGCTTGGACCTTGCTGTATACACTAACCAATGAGTCATATCTCATATTCATGGTTGTGTAAAGTACAAGAGTCTTTTGGTGAAATAGCAGTTGGACTTACACCCCTTGGATACCCCCTTTTGCCAGTTTGACTTGGACATATATCCCTTATGTCCCCCTATTGAAATGACAGTTGAACCTGGACACGCCCCATGGACACACCTCCTTGTCATGCTAGATATAAAAAAAGAAAACTTGGGATATTGGAAGGGGCCCCAGGATAGTGACCAGAGCAGTGCCTGCCAATCGGTGGGAGTAAGACGCAGGAGATAAAGCATTGGCGAGATGCTGCCTGCTTTGTATCTATCCCTCTATCTCTCTCTCTTTTGAACCTGGGCCTCCCCTGGCCACCTCTGGCTGGTGGATTTCTAATTACCTGTCCCTGACAGGCCTCAGTCTAAAAAGAATACTTGATTTATACCTCTCCCTCTCTCTCTCAGTTCTCTCTCATATCTCTCCTCTCTTCTCTCCTCTTTCCCACTTTCTCTCTTCTCTCTCTCTCTTTGCCCCCAGTGGATGGTCACTACAAATTGACATCCCACGGTGGGCTCTTGGCTCACCCGGCAACCAGGCCTCATGGGTCCCTACAATCCTTGCAAGCAAAGCAGCAGCCGAGCAGCTAGTGGAGTTGCAGCTCGTTGCAGTAACCTGCAAAAGCCTGGCAACCTTGTAGATTACTGCTGGTAACAAACTGGAAAACTACAGTGATTCTACATAAAAAAATTAATTTTGGTAAAAACCACATGCAACAAACCATAAATAATATATTTTCTCATTAAAAGGATTGGAAATATAACTAAAGGTTATCTTTCTAAAGTTAGTAACTTTCGAAAGTTACTTATTAAAAACTTTCTAAAGTTACTTACCAAAAATCAAATGACTATATGGAGGGAGAAGAAAGAAGATATGTGTGGTGCACTATTTGTAATATTCAAGTTCTTTGTTAAGTGACAGTCATGGGGCTTTCTTATTATTTGTTTTACAACTCATATATATTTTCAACTTTTACACTATTCAAAATATCTCTAAATTATTACATTATAAAAAGTGATTTTGTGCTTAGTTTTCGATGAATCTCCATAGCAAGTTTTCTTCCCTTAAAGGGCTGCTTAGTTATGAAGACTTTCAGGGGAATTACATGAACAAATTAATTCAAACAGAATTATGATTCTTTTCTACAGATGTATATATGTATATGTGCCTATTGTTATCAAAATGTAAATTTAAAATACTTGATAAAGCAATCTATTTCTAACTTAAACAGTTCTTAGGATTGTGTTTATGTTATTCAGAGAAAGGCTCAATGGTTATATTGTATAGTAATCATAGTTATGTCTGTTAACAGTAAGTATAAATTTTCTAAATATACACATTACGCAAAGAAATTGTACAAACTCATACTTATAGTTCACCTAAAATAAATATGGCACTGTATATAGGGTGTTGGCTAAGTAATTATGGGAAATAAGGTGAAATATGATCCTTAACTTATACAGGCATGTATCAGGTTTCTGAAAAAAAATATCATATAAAATTTCTTTTCTAAAGGTCTGTAGGGGAAACACAGATTATTAATTTCAAGGAGTGCTATTCCAGTCTTTCTGTAAGAATTATATGTCTGGGTGTAGCAGTTACTATATACTAGCCCTAATATACTTGAAAACATTCTGTGAATTGAATAAGAATATTTCCATCCCAAAAGTGCCAAATAACAGGTCAGCACAAGTGAATGGAGAAAGGTATAATTATGGGTGCATTTAATACCTGTAATGAATTCAACTTTGAAAGCTTTCCATTGTTTATATGTCATATCCTGGTTATAAATAAAATTTTAAAAGGTATAGCACAGAGAGAAGACTGAAACCACAAAGATTGTAGGTATATATTCTGTACTTGTTATGTTGCGATGACATACTATATTATTCAGTTACATGTAATCTTGACTGCCAAGAAATATTTCTACAATGTGAAACTATGAATTTGTATTTTAGTTTCTTTCAAGTCATTTAGATTTAATATTGCATTATAACTATCAAAGTCTTATAGATGGTTAGACAAAGACTAGAAATAACTTTTCATGTAAGTTAAAATATGAGTCTATAGAAGAGAATATCGTCACTCTATTATAAAGTAACATGAATAAAGCATGGCTATTACAATATTATGGGAAAAGTGAAGCAATGCTATTTTTTTGTTCTGTAGATAAACTGCACATATTTTATAAGCAATGTTTAAATTTCCTGAAAATATGTATAAATAAAAATTGGGATAGTGTCAAATGCAGTGACAATTAAAAAAAATTCAACTGTCCATCTGAAGAGATAAAACAGTGAATAGGATGCTTGTCTTGCATAAAGATGAATCAAGTTTGATCCATATCACCCTATCTGGTCTCCAGTATTTAGAGTGACTTTAAGCACAGAGCCAGGATTAAGCTGCTGGGTGTTGCAAAAAAAAAAAAAAAAAAAGCAGAAATAAATAAATAAAAAGCCAACAATTTTTAGTGACAATAATGTGTAAAAGTTTGCATGAATAGTATAGTATGTGTGGTTCAGGTTCTAAAAACAAGTGCCTAAATTTTCAATGAACTTTAAGATCAGTTAGAGCTTGACAAACCATAAAATTTGTTTGTTTTTGGTGGGAGCTACATGCGGTGGTGCTCAGAGGTTACTCGTGGAGCAGCACTCAAAAATTACTCCCAGCAGGCTTGAGCACCATATAGTTCGGCTGCATGAAAGGCAAACACTTCAAGGGATGTGCTATTGCTCCAGCTCCTCAATATAATGTTTTTGAATTTAACAATAAACAACATAACCATTGGTGAAAGGGGGTATTATGTTTATGACTGAAACCCAACTATAATCATGCTTGCAATCATGGTGCTTAAAGATTTTATGTATTAAAAAATCAACATAATCAAATTATTGGTTGTATTGATTACTACCAGTAATACTATAAGTGATATACTGGGTTTTATTTATAAGTCACTGAAAAAAAAATAAAATATTATTTACATGTGACGGATTTATAACACAATGCCAAAAGATGAAAAGATAATCTTATAAATTTGAGAATCAGTCTATTGGGAGAAGATATTGTAAAAACTTCATTGGTGTTCATTATTATAAATACTAAACTGTGTGATCTATTAAACATACTTGATATTAAAATATTAATTCACTTACTTAAATGATAGATTTTTTTCCACTCTGCTTTTTCCAACCATGATTACCAAAATGGTTCTTCATCATACCAAATGTTGTTGCATTAATTATTAATTATAGAGTCCTAGTAGTGGGTGGTGATGGATGGATGGTGATGCCTTTCTTAACTCTGCCTGGCCCCTGCAGCCCCTTTGGCCCGCAGGTCTGTGGGTTCAGGGTAACGGCTAAGAAATGATCCACAGGCAGTCAGATGAA
This sequence comes from Suncus etruscus, assembly GCF_024139225.1. Lineage (NCBI taxonomy): Eukaryota > Metazoa > Chordata > Mammalia > Eulipotyphla > Soricidae > Suncus > Suncus etruscus. Next base: position 124,023,149 of record NC_064848.1, on the reverse strand, counting down.
GTTTCAGGAGACATGAGCTTTTCTTAAAGGCCCTAACCGCCATCTGCACAGTGGCGCAAGTGGTAAGACATCTGCCTTGTGCTGGCTACCCTTAGATGGACCTGGTTCCATCCCCCAGCGTCCCATATGGTCCCCCAAGGCAGGAGTGATTTCTGAGCACACATCCAGGAGTAACTTCTGAGCTTCACCTGGTATGGCCGAAAAAAATCACATGGCTTATAAGCTAAACTATTTTTTGGGGTGTGGGGGTCACACCCAGCAGCACTCCAAGGTTACTCCTGGCTCTACGCTCAGAAATAGCTCCTGGCAGGGTCGGGGCACCATATGGGATGTCGGGATTTGAACCACCGTCCTTCTGCATGCAAGGCAAACGCCCTACCTTCCTGATATCTCTCAGGCCCTAAGCTAAACTTTTTTAGTAGCCTCTTTCAGCTGCCCTCAGTCTATCTTGCTGCCTCTGCCTCTCTGCTGCTGCCTCTTCTTTGCTGAGTCTGTCCTTCAACCTCCCCTTAGGCCAATCTTAATTACCAACGACAGACCCCTCCCAGCTGTGGGAGGAAATCCCTTTCCAGGTGAGATAGGCAGGAAGTTGGGGGAAGGGTTTTGGTTTTGGTTTTGAATTTTTGGGTCACACCCTGCAGTGCTCAGGGGTTATGCCTAGCTCTGTTCAGCATAAATCGCTTCTGGCAAGCTCGGGGGATCATATAGGATACCAGAAATTGAACCCTTGTCCATTCATGGTCAGCCACATGGAAGAAAAATGCTCTACTGATGTGCTATCGCTCCAAACTTATTTTATACTATTATCCTCTCATAATATATTTTATTTCTAAATATAATAAGTGATATTTTTATTATTTATTTAAAACTATAATAAATTATACTTTAGTCATTTATTTCACAAATTGGCAAATGCTCAATGAACAGAAATTGAAGATTAATGAAGCATATAGATAACTTTTAATATCATATAATAGAATTCTATCACAGAAAAAATTTCATATCAAATTTTCACCACAAATTAGCTTTTCTAGTCTATTGGAAAATCATCTTTAAGGTCTAAATTCATAGACAGATTTATTCCTCTAATGAAATCTAAGTGAATCAGTAAATAGTTGTATACAAAATAGTAAAGAATTTCTCTCATTACTGTAAAACTTTGTTTATTCATAGGTATCAAGGGATAACAAAGATAATATGTGAAAGACACTATGGTGAATATAATTATTTCTCAGGTTTTTGCTCTCAAGAGTATAGTCTTAAAATGAGCAATATTAACATTACCTGGAGTTTGTCATAATTCAGAATCTTATGTTTTACTCTATACTGACCAATAGTGTTTATGAACTTCATAATATTCCCTTAGTTTTCATGCACATTATAGTTTTAGTTCTATTATCTTATGAACTGGGAGAAATACTGGTGGAAAAGATGGATCAGAACTACTTTTTTTTTTTAATTTGGCAAAACTGACAGTGTCAAGGAGATAACAAATTAAGGAGCTCATGATAATGTTTTAATGTCTTCTTTTAACTTGGAATGAAAATCTACCTTCTATGAAGAAAATACATTTCATAGATGATTTTTGTTAAGCTCCAAAATGTTTAATATTTTGGAGCCAGAGTGGGGCACAGTAGTAGAGCATTTGCCTTGCACGTGGCCAATTCAGGATGGACCTTGGTTCGTCCCTCGCATCTCATATGGTCCCCCAACGCAGGAGCGATTTCTGAGTGCATAGCCAGGAGTAACCCCTGAGTGCCACTGGATGTGACCCAAAAAGCAAACAAAAAAGTTTAATATTTTAAAACATCAATAGAAATGCATTTTCAACACTATTGAAATGCCTATTTTCAGAGAACTTTTCACTTAGGAGATGAGAGAATACTTGTAAAAGGTACTTGACCATTATCTAACTTGATCAATTGTATTCACTGTAAGCATGAGTTAGAATGGCAGGAAGACTCTCTGATTCCTAAAAACAGTTGGTAAAAATTATCTCACCAGTTGCTTGACTTGAGATCTCTGCACACAGAGTAGCTGCTAGGTTTTCTACCAGGGATGCTGACTGAGTGTTCCTCATTTTTCTTTATGGTATGTAAAATTTAAATCACTATCCCATGATTCATTGTCAATTATAACCCCATTAGTCAGTTTTATAAAAGCACAACTATGACATTTTTATAGAAGAAGAAGCCAAATTATAAAAAAGTTCCTAGGGCCACAAAAAATACTATCTTGGGATAAATAATTAAACACTTTCAAAATGGAAGCATTCCTAGATGATTTTATCAGTAGCATCTTCCATTTATCACTATTTTTCAAAAAAATTAAGACCCCCTAACAAAGTAATAAATCATATGTACAATAGACCTACATACACATTTCAATAAATGTTCACTTTAAAGGAAACATACTGTACTTTACAGAATCCAGCTTTAAAAATACCATAACCTCACTTTTCCAAGTCAATAAACATTTTAATGACTATAGAATTCTGCTATATAAATAAATATTTTAATAAATATTTGATCATTTATTTAGCATTTAGATATTGCCATCGTAGGTAGTACTGTGAGAAATATTCTTTTTTTCAAATATAAATTTATTTAAAGACCATGTATGACATATTTGACATAGTTGATCACAATACATTTTTGTTTCCAGATAAATGGGAGTGAAACTATTAAAAAGGAAAATAAATAAAAGAAATAAAAGTGTACAGAACTAACGAAGTTTTTGAAAATTATTGTATCTTTTAATGAATTAATTAAAAGTCACTGTCAAAAGACTAGTAAACTCTTGTTACTAGTTGATCATTCTGTTAATTCTTTTGTTTCTGAAGATGAGAAAACTTCATGTACACATTGGTGTCTAAATTGGCCTTTTTTTTTTTACCAGGTTGACAGCAAAAAATATATTTGAGTTGTTGGGTGGCTGCAAACGCAGCTGTGCAGTATAAAAATTCAAAGCACTATTGCTGATATTGCAGCAATTGCTGATACTGAAGTTTCCAGAAGTACACAAACGGGGAAAGGGTGTCCACACTCACTTAGAAAATCCTGGTGATGTCTGTCCAGATACTGTCATAGCTAGAGTTTTGGTAAGATTGGTGTCTTTGCAGAGATTTTTATGGAAGAGTGGTGAAGCTGGGCCAATTGGCAAAGTGATGTTTGTGGGTGATAGGTGCAGCAGGCCTGACTTCCATAGTGCAGGGTATTGTCCTGCCCAATCCTCACACGATTGTCAGCTGTCAGCTGCATGGCCAATGTACCCATAATTTTTCATGGTTTGGTTTACATCTCTTTTGAGAACAGAGAGTTTCTATGGAGCTGACTGAATGCAAACATGACAACTCCATAGATACTCCTTTTGCAAATTCATGATTATTACCTCCAAAGAAATTTCTAATATACTTACTGGTTCATTGACTATCTTGTGTATGGTACCTGTTATTTTCCATTTTGATTGGTTTTTGTTGTTGTTTGTTTGTTTTGGGGTCACACCCGATGACATTCAGGGGTTGCTCTTGACTCTGCACTCAGAAATTGCTCCTGGCTTGTGGGACCATATGGTACGCGGGAGGACAGAACCTTGGTCCTAGCTCAGGCAAGGCAGGTGCCTTACCTCTAGCACCACTGCTCCAGCCCCTCCATTTTGATTGTTAAGCTAACAGAATAGTGACAAAACATAGAATGTATCCATTTTCTTGATGTACATCAATTTTGTCCTTCACTCATTTATTTGTGTTCTGCTTTTTCTGTCGCTCTAGTTTTCATCTGAGTACATGAACATGGATGCAAACCCATTTAAGAAAAAAATTGATAAGATGCTGGCAACTTTAGATTTCCTCAATTTAATTCCTATCTCATCATTCCAGAATCCAAACCAAAATTAACATCATGTTATTTGTTAATCTCCTTTAATCTGGAATAACTACTCTATATTATTCTAATTCTGTGCATTTTAATGGTCATTGATATTTATAGTCAACTATCTCTCAAAACACTACCTCTTCTTTAATATAAAGCAATATGCAATAATGTTAACTTTTCTGATATCTCCATATAGATTAGTATTTTTGTTGTTGTTGTTATTGTTATTTGGGTCATACCTGGTGATGCTCAAGGGTTACTCCAGGCTATGCACTCAGAAATTGTTCCTGGCTTGGGGGACCATATGGGATGCTTGGGGATTGTACCTCGGCCTGTCATAGGCTAGCACAGGCAAGGCATTGTGCCTCCACTCCAGCCCCTAGATTAGTATTAATTTATAAAACATAAATTAAATTTGTTTTTGAAATATAATACTAGAAACATGGTTATTTGAATATTTTTATATTTGTAGCCAATTTTTTCTTTTCCATTCCTTATTCAACATAATTTTTTATAAAATATTTTATCTTTTGTGTATGTGTGCATGTGTTTTGTTTGTTGCTTTTGGATCATACCTGGTATGCTCAGAACTTAATCCTAGTTCTATTCTCAGGAATCAGCAGTGTTCATGGGACCATATGGGATGCCGAGAAATTAAGGATGGTCATGAGCAAGACAAGAGCCCTACCTGCTATACTATCACTCCAGCCTCAAATTTTGTCTTAGTTCTATTGATTTATAAATATTCTTTATTCCTTATATAATAAGGATGCCAACTTTTTCATAATATGGTATTTAATAAATTGAATCTTTTTATTCTTTCACATTTATATAATAATATATATTTATTCTTTCACATTTATATAAAACCAAGGTTTTTGAAGTTATTTTTGCCTTCTAATAGGCTTGATACACTTTTCTTTTCTTGGTATTAAACATAAAATATAATATAATCTATATAAAATTTAATCTATTAATCTCTTATTTTTACTGATTCATAAAGCCAACTTTACATTAATTCTTTTTCATTTAATATATCCCAAAGAAGCTTATCTTCAAGTCAATATTTGAAAGAACAGGAATTTTTAATTCAAGTTTATTTTTAAATTCAAAGCCTCACATTTTGATACTAAATAAGAGGAATTTTCTCTACCATCTATTAACTGCACATCTAATATATCTGAACAGCAGACTATTTCCTTGTATCTATTATATTACATAGAATAGATAGCACATTCATTGCCAAACATAAGTTATAGAAATAAAATTTAGTGTAAAGCCCTTGAATGAAACTGGTGAATATAGACTTGTTTAAATGTCAGTAAAATATTAAATACCATATGCTATGTGCCAAGAAGTTAAAATTGTTTTTCAAAGGGTAGAAAATTAATTGTTTAAAAAGAGAAATTAATCACTTAAAATACTTCACAATCAATGTTATCATTTAATGCATCTTTTGGCAATTATTAAACCCTAGGGAATAGCATGAATATCCTTATCGAGTTTCGAAAGACACTAATGGAGAGGAGAATGGACTCATGCTTGCATTACATGTGGGCATGAGCTCAGAAAAAAGCAGAGGACAAAACAACAGCATAAAAACGCCCTTGGGCTCAGTGCCCAGGGCAGATACATCCTGAAGTCATCCCTTCTACAATAGCACCATTAACTTTATTAATCCAATGTTTTAGTCCTCTTCTTTATTTTGTGTTTTTGGATGCCTTTCAAATTTAAGAGGCTATATTTTTAAAAGATACATATGCATTGTTTATTTCATAGATTGTTAACTCTTGATTAGTAAAAAAATTGTCATTTATTTAAGTAAAATATGGGAGGAGACAGGTTGTTGAATGCTTACCATTTTAGCCGTCATAAAGGAAGCAAGCAGTTATTGGGCACTATTGCCAGATTCTGTTCTAAGCACTTTAATTTCTTTTTAGTTTATTTAATTTTCAAACTCATCTTATGTTTGCTTCCACTTACAACTGAGGATACTGAAGCAGAAAGAAGTGCAATGACTGCTTAAGTTTTAACATGATAGAAAATTGTCTTATATACTTGTATATATACTTGATAGAGTTGCAAAACTTAGCTATTAAATATCTTTTATTAAAATTTGTTGGGGCTGGCGAAGTGGCGCTAGAGGTAAGGTGTCTGCCTTGCAAGTGCTAGTCAAGGAAAGATCGCTACTTGGGTTCCCCGGCATCCCATATGGTCCCCCCAAGCCTGGGGCAATTTCTGAGTGTTTAGCCAGGAGTAACCCCTGAGCATCAAACGGGTGTGGCCTGAAAAACCAAAAAAATATTTTTTTTCTTTTAAAATCCTCAATATTATAAACTCTAAATATGTATCAATAGACAAAAGAAATTTGGATTTTGATAAAAACTAAATGCAGATTTTTATTTATTTTATTTGCTTTCACTTTTATTTTGCTTTTAGTTTTGATTTTCAGATTTAAAGTTCTTTGATTTACAATTTAAAATCTGTGTAAATGAGAAAATCTTAAAATATGTGAAAAATTCAAATTTCATGTTTGCATTAGTCTGAATCAAAGTTTGAAAGCGAACAGGAAGTTTGCAGATGGAGTATGGAGTTAAATGGTTGGCACCCCAGTGCAGTGGCAGAAATGTCAACAACTTTCAGGGTGGTGATGTTTCCTCCCAAGGATGAAAAAGAAAGGGTTTTGTGCCAAAGAATACTTCTGTCTGATTTCTATTTCTACCATGGACCATATTTACAGCACTGACTCTTAACCAGCAATGAACCAAAGTTACTCAATCTATAGTGTCTTAAAATTTTTTATTTATATATAAGTATATATATATATACATAGAGAGAAAGAGAGAGAATATCTTGGGCTTACTGCTTAGCCAAAAATGTATGATTTTAAGAACTTTAAGAGTTTACTTCTACATAATCAACTTAAGTTAATATTTACATTTTAGCAATTATAGATAAGTCTTCATCAGCTCATCTCTCTCCACCCTAAAAATTTCATATAACCCTGTTGTTTAGGTTGTACATGAGAATTCTAAAAAGAGAAATAGTGTAGGGAAGATGGAAAAGAAGGGGTGAGAAGCAAATTAGCCGAACATGTTCTATTTGCTTTGATTTAAGAACTGTGGAATCTCTAAAATTCCTTATAACAACTATCTCTGTTTGAGAAGTGAAGAAAATATGTTTTATAGGGATGTTAAATAATATATAAATCCTTACTACTGTAAGTCATGGATATGGTTTAAACTCAGACATGTTTGGTTCTAAGTTTGTGTGCAAGATTATACGATGTTCAAATATTACTTCCCTTTTCCTAAAACTCTCTGAATCCAAGGACATCCTGATTCTGTGTTATTTAATTTTTCTCCATCTGTATTCTTGAAGATAGTAGAAGGGCCAGAGAAATAATATAATAAGTAAAGAGCTTGCCTTGTATGCAGCTGACTGAGATTCAATCCTTGGCATCCCTTATGGCCCTCAGAGATCACTAGGATTGATTCCTGAGCACAGAGCCAAGAGCAAGCCCTTGGCATAGCTGGATGTGTCCCCACAGCCCTCTCCCACCCTCCAAGTAAGAAATAAAAAAAAAAAGATTCTAGTAGAGAAGAAAATGTAAGCTTTGAAATCCTGAAATCCCAGGTCTATCTCTATTAAAATATCTCATATATTTTAATATATATATTATATAATATATAATATATATATATATGGCTAAGAGTATTTAGCTTTACCTCTTTGAATCAGTGACATATTTTCTGATTAAATCTACACAACCCAAATCTTACATTATAAAACCAATGATGTTCTTACTCCAGTAGCTTCTAGAGCAATACTACAAAATATGACAGGCACCTAATTCTTCTAACGGCATTTTAGAAATGCATTTTGTCTGTACTCCACTATAGATCTACTGAAAGATTTAGAATGTTCTTGAATAATACTTCTGATATTAGCATAATCTGAACTACAAACCACTTATACATCTTAGGTATCATAGCAATAAAATAGATGAGATCATATAACATCTTATTTATCCCAAACTGTGACATCCTTTTATCTTTTTAATAATAATATCTTTATTTAAACACCATGATTACAAACATGATCATAGTTGGGTTTCAGTCATAAAAAGAGCAACCCCCCTTCACTAGTGCAACCTTCCCATCACAAATGCCCCCATTTCCTCCCTCCCCCAGACATTCTCTTTTAATACTTAAAAGTTATTTAAGGGGTTTTGTTACATTCTTGGGGGCGGAGCTATAGCAGAGCTGGTAAGGCGTTCAACTTGCACTCTGCCAACTCAGGTTTGATCTCTGGCATCCCATAAGGTCCCCAAACCTGCCATAACCAATTCCTGAGTTTATAGCCAGGAGTAACCCCTAAATGCCGCTGTGTGTGGCCAAAAACAAACAAACAAAAAGAGTTATTTTACCTTCTTTTTCAAAATTCAGTTCTTTAAATTCATCTCAGACAAAACACATTTCAGTGGTCAAAACCACAACCAATGGTTACTTTATTTTACCATAAAATTACAGATCTCTGGAATTATTTCAGGGACAGAATGACTGTTTTTGACCTTAGCACAGTTAGAGTCATATAACTCTCCCAAATATCTGTCCTTTGAACCCATCATAGAATAAGCTATCATTCATTTTGAACAATAATAGTACAGCGGCTAGGGTGCTTGCCTTGCATACAGCCAAAGTGGGTTTGATCAGCAGCATCCCATGTGTTTCTGTGAGCCTGCCAGGAATGATCACTGAGTTAAGAGTAATGAGTCAGCCCTGAGCACTGCTGAATGTGGCTTAAAAACTAGGAGAAAAAAAGAGAAGCTATTTTTTATTTTTTCTTCTTAAAGAAAAAAAATTAATTTTATTTGGGCAGACAAGACATCTCAATTCAGCTGTGGTTTCAAACAACATATACAAAAGGCTTAGATGCCTAACATGCAAAATCCTGATTTTGATGCCAAACACTACCTTCTTCTTTCCTTTCCTAGTGCTGCTGAGAGATGGCCATGGGGAAAAAGTTGAAATAAATACAAATACTTGCGGTACGATATATTTGTCCCATATTCACGCTAAAATACAGACCCCCAAAGATATAAAATAATTGTTACCAGTTATTATACATTTCCCCACAAATTTGTCTTGCTTTATACAAGATCTTTTCTTTCCAAATTACCCTGGTTGCGGTAATGAAGCATTGACTGAATCTACTGACGTGATTCCAGACTTGCAATGCTAGGAAAGATGCCCACCAACATGCTCTGTTCTTTAAAGTGAAAAGGCTGTAAAAGAGCTTATCAACTTAATTACCAAGTCATTTAAAACATAACTCCCTGTGGATTATAGAATTTTACCATGTACAATTATCTTTATTCAGTTCATGCATAAAATAATCCTCGCTCTTCCTGATTCTCAGTTTAAAATGTATTATAAACATTGTAAGAGATAAATATAGCATGTGAGCAAACATGGTGTACTGCTCAATTGTTCAACAGTGTATTCACACAAACAATTGTTGGGGTAATTATTAATGCCAAAAATATGTGAAGTTGCAATGACTGTGCATTTGAAGTCTAGTATGTCATTTGTTTTATTCATGATAAACAGATCATTTAGTTGGAAAAATCCCATCTGCTTAGATATATCTCTTATTATTTATGAGAACCATGTTTAGGAATGCAGGCGGCTCATGTGCATAATTAATCCTGAAGAGAATTAGACATTGTTTGATTCACAGCTGAATGCAATTAGCATTAGGAAGTTTACATATGTTGGCAATAACACAGATTAGCAACTAAAGTGCTTGTTAAAAAATTTAACCTGAGGCTGCTGGAGCAGACCTCTCTTAATGATGCTTTAAATGCTGTTGATGAAGTAATAATCAATTTTGTTTTATAAATAGTAAATCAAGAATTTAGGTCCAATTAGCAGTGCTACAGATCACTTCACTTCCATATCAGATGCACTTGTGATGTGTATTATGAACTTTCTTTGAATCTTGTGTGTAAACAGTTGTTATGGGGAAGTCATTATCCTTACTGGAAAAGAGATACCATTTCCAGGTAGAGAAGAGTGACATGTCTTACCTCTTGGAAGGAATCCCCTAGAAATACTTAAGTCTTTGTCTCTTAGGTTTTTAATTGCAGCTGGAAGAAACAATGCCCTCTCTTTTGCAAGCAGAGTCATTAGCCAGCTTTACAGACTGTGAAACAGTCATCTTAATGGGGAGGGAGGAGAGAATGGAAACAACGAAAATGAGGCCTAAAGTAAAATTGAGCTGTAATTGTATCCACTTCAACTTTAAGAAGTTCACCATTAATTAAAATATTTCTGCACGCACACTCCCCATTTAGACTGGCAAGAAGAAGGCAAGACTGCATGTCAGGCAGCCAGGGAATCTTCAGGAAAGCAAAGCCCAGCCTTTTCTGAGGGAGCTTCGCAGCTCAGTGGCAGCAATCTTAGGAATGCAGACATGCACTTTCTACTCACATAATTCAAAAAAGCCCTTAGTGGAGATTTGGACTCTTTTGTAGCTTATTATGAATTAGTATTACATATTTTACAATTACCGAGGATATAGACATTATTTAAGAAATTGTTTAAATTTGTCTCATAAATTCCCTCCGTAATTTATACCACATTTTAACATCTTTGGGTGTCTCCCACAATGATAACTATATTAGAGTTAATTGAAAACATGTTTCCATTATATAAATAATGCTAATATAATCTTAAATTGAGTTCATTGGAGTATTGTACTGAATGGCTTTTTGTGCCAGGCTCTGTGCTAGCAATGAGAAATAAATGAGATGGAAATATAACTCAAGAAGGATTAAAATATATTCTGGTACTTGTGATAAAAATGGCAAAGTACTAATTTCATTTCTTTATAATTCAGTATTTGTGTGTGGAAATTTTCTAATATGATTTAGACTCATCATCATTACTGTGACTCATTTATAGATGCTAATCAATGACCAAAGATGAATCTAGAACAGAACACCTGTGAGAGAAGAGAGTTTTTCATTTCACTGTGTGGCTAGATAATTTTTATATTTGCAAATGGTTTGAAACCAAACATCAAGCAATAAAATATATTTCCAAGATAAGTTAAAATAATAATTCAAATTTCTGTGTTTATAAACAGTCTTATTGGCACACACCCTCACTCACTTTTCATATATGTTTTCCCTATGACTGTTTTCCTTCTACAAAGCTGAGGTGAGAAACGAGTTTTATCCCAATTGCATCTTCAGTTGTCTCCCAGACTCTCAGGATTCACCAAAACCTATTTACTAACTGATCTTTTACATTAAAAGCTTGTTGACTCCTACTGTTGACAGAGAGAGAGAAAATTAGGAGAAAAGAGACTTTTTATAAAAACGAGAATCATAACTAATAACTTACTAGATGATGTAGAAGCCAAACCCAGTTCAAAGCCCTTATAGAATATTCCCCAGTAACCCATTGATCCTAATAAAATTAAGTTTATATGAAGTTCTTCTGATATATGCTGAATCATATTGGTTCCTGAGTTTCACTTGGTGTGGCTCAAACTCTCTTCCTAAAAAAGTATAATGTGAAAACCTCCTAGAATATGATCTAATTTGATAAATCTAATTCATTTGGGCTTCTACGCAAGAAAACCCTTTGAGCACGTATCGCTTGAATTTCATTATCAAAATACTTTGTATGTCTTGTGAGGTCCTGATACATGAGCCTAGATATTGTTATGCTTTTATCAGTTGTGAAGAGAGCCACTCCTCATTCACATCTATTATGCGCTAGATGTTTTCACCGTCTGCTAGGAATACCATGACTACTAAAGAATTACGAAGTGTGGAAAGACAATTAAGGAGCCACACAGTGTGTAGGTGTCTAAAACTAGGATAAGGCTGCAAGTAAATCAATTATCTAAACTTCCTTCCATTGAATACTATAGTCACTGACAGTACACAGAAAACAGACATCGAAGACGAGAAACAGAAGTATTGAAAGAAGTAGTACATGTGTTTATTGCAGTGTTCCAAGTTCTATTTTTTCTTCTTATCAGTACAAACTATAAAAGACTAGCCAATCCTTCTTTATATAAACTGAGATAAAAACTATCCTATGACCATGAGCATGCTGACTTCCAAGCAGTTTCAAGAAGATTCACAATTGTCGAGTTGATAATTCTATGTATCTATAGCACCTACGCTGGTAAAATCTAATAGGTGTTTCTTGGCTAAAGAACAATATTTTAAAAGGTAATAATATAAAATCCTTTGATATTTCTTTGCAGCACGCAATTCATTTATGTCTTTTTATTTTTTGATATTATGATGTTTTATTTTTCCACAGAAGTAAGTGCTCAGGTCTTAATCCTCAATCAATGCTCAGTGCTCATTCTTAGTTGGGCTCTTTATAAATTTAGTAATAAAGATAGATGAAGGGGAAAAAACCCTATTTATAAGATAATAAATGGGTGGGAAGTGGAGGGGGAACAAGTGCCAGGAAAAAAAAAACATGATAATATTTCTAATGCTTTAGCTCTAGGAAGTAAATTCTAAGCGTGAACAATGATTTAGGCCATATCTTAGGAGATACTGAAACAAAAACCGGCCCAAAATCGCCTCTTGATTGTCTGCATGAAGATCTACAGTTTTTATATTTAGAACTTTTCCAATTTAGTTTGTTATCCAAATTTCTAAAAGTCTACTTTAGAAAGAAAATAAGTCATTTGGGAACATTATACTCAGTATGCAACTCATTTATCACCCATTAATATTTTAGTAAAAATAAGTTAATAAGATCATTTAGCTAAAAGAATACAAAGCTAAAGAAAAATAAAAGGGTTTGGGAAAAATGTGAAAGGCTGGACCCATAAATAAAGTTCAGAGCAAAAAGTACTATTATCAGCGTCTAGTTACAGTCATTTACTGGCAAATAATCAAGAGAAACCAAGACAGAAACTAAAACTGAGAGGTTTACTTTAGGGATGGCTAAGTCCCAGAATACATTTTTATCTTCTTTTCATACATCTATCCACTAAGTACTTTCTTGTCATTCTTCTAGCTATGTGTAGCCAAATGCCTAAACTCTGACCAATGGCAACATGACAGAGATCTATTGAAAGTTTGCCATCATTTCCCCCAAAGACACTATTCTCCACTGTTTGATTCCTCCTCAATAATGAAGTCATAATGTCATAATCTTTACAGTACTGTCATTTTTGAAGAAATGTCACAGAACACATTTTTTTCACTCTGTTTCTTACAACTAAAAGTTCAGAGGGAGCACTCAGGCCAGGGGTCTGGTGGGATGTCTCCTCTGAGTGTAAATGATTGTTTTATGACCTCATATAGGCCTTCATTAATGCTGCACGGAGATGCTAATATTTCAGTAAACATAAATATCTTGTGAATTAAGACCCAACTATTTTTTTGTTTCTTTTGGGGCAGGTTGTTTTGTTTTTGTTTTGGAACCATTCCTAGCAGTGCTCAGGGCTTACATGTGAATTTGAGCCCAGAACTCAATTCTAGAGTGCTTAAAAAGGACAATGTGAGAATCTGGTGATAGAACCGAGGTAGGCTTCATGCAAGGCAAATTTCCTACTGGCTGTAATGCCATTCCCGCCTCTAAGATCCAGCTCTTAAAACCAAATTTAATATTTACTACCTCCCTCAGGCAAAAATCTCTAAATATATTCACTATAATGAATCCTGATTCCACACAAATTTGGGGAATTACACAATTTGATTTGTAAGAGTCAGGGTTGTTTTCTTTGGGGGGGAAGGGAAGAAGTGTAACTACATGTTATGGTATTTAGTGGTTACTCCTAGATCTCTAATCAGGGATCAATCTTGGAGGTGCTCACTGGACCAAAAGCAATGCTTTGACTATAAAAGGGGTCAATCTTCTACACTGCCTTAAGCCTATACTGTTTTATAGACCCTTGTAAGAATCTGCTTTCTTTAACATCTTCTATGTCAGGGGTCTTCAAACATTTTAAAGTGGGGGCTGGATTATGGTCTCTTAGAGAGCTGGAGGGCCGGACTATATGAGCTACTAATTCCTACTCACACTGCACATATCTTATATAAATAAAATAAAAACCATTTATAAATAAACAGATCACGCACCAGTATTTTTTTTTTCTTTTTTTTTTTACGCACCAGTATTTCAATGGGAACTGTGGGCCTGCTTTTGGCTAATGAGATGGACAATGTCCGGTTCCATATTTGTCACTGCCAGCCGTAACAAGTGATGCAAGTGGGCATCAGTTAATCTTGATCTGGTTGGAGATTTCAGATGTTTCATTCTTGAAAAAGTCTGTTCACAGGCATAAGTGCTACCAAAGATGGTTACCATTTTGAGTGCATGGTTCCTGATATTTGGATATACACTGAGTGTATATGCTGGCAGGTATCTTGGCAACCAAACAGCGCTCACTGCTGGCGGGCCGGATCAGACTCCTCTGCGGGCCGCATGTGGCCCGCGGGGCCGTAGTTTAAAGACCCCTGTTCTATGTCATGGTAGAGCATCTGAGATTCTAAATATAGATGTAAACAACCTCTTTTTATTTGTTTTGTTTTGGGGGACCACACCCAGCAGCACTCAGGGGTTCATCCTGGCTCTGCACTCAGAAATTGCTCCTGGCTTGGGGACCATATAGGATGCCAGGGGGTCTAACTGGCATTTGTCAGCCATGTGCAAGGCAAATGCCCTAGTGCTGTGCTACCACTCTGGCATTGTGAACAACCTTCTTGAGGATCCTTTCTACATCACTTCTCTGGATGGTTCTGACTCAGTCTCTGGGTCTTTAAATGTACTACAGCAGTTTTTGCCTCATAATTGGATTTAGATCAAGAGAAGCAGAAGGAACTTTCTCTTATAACTGCCTGTTGAAGTACTCTGGGGAGGTTGGAGGGATGAATAGGTCATCCATTCTCTTATCTGAATTTCTTTTTTAGTGTGCTTTGACTCCTTTTAATTCTAATGTAATTATATCCAAATAGGCAAATGTCATAAAACCAGTCACATCTTTCATACAACAACTCTTTATTTAATCTGTGGCAGCTGAATTAGTTTTGGTCTTAATTGGTAATAGATGTAAGAATCCTAAAGGTATTAATTTAAGTATCAGTTTAATTACATTTCTTGCCAAGTTCGTGTTGCCAACTTGAAATAAAGGACTCATTTTCGAAAGTAGATACTTGTGTAAAAATAAAATTATTTGCCATGAAAATAAAGTACCGTGAAAAATATTTTCTATAGAATATGTAAGAAACAGTAAATTATTGAGTTTCTTCTTGATATAATCAAATGTTAGAAAAGTAGATGAGTGATGTTTATATAACTCTGTGAAAATATGAAAATCTTGAATTATACATTTTTAGTAGGTGAATTTTGTAATATGTAAATTATGTCTCAAACAACCCAACGAAAGGTATATAGGAGATACAGAGCCCTACACATTGAAAATCCTTTACTAATATATCCATTCTTTACTGATATATTCATTCTTGGAGAATGTATATGAACTTTGGGATAGGTCTGTTTTACACAAGCAAAGAACTATGTAGAATCATTTTTTTTTTTTTGTCTTTTGGGTTACACCCGACAGCACTCAGGGGTTACTCCTGGCTCTATGCTCAGAAATCGCTCCTGGCAGGCTCGGGGGACCATATGGGGTGCCGAGATTCAAATCAATGACCTTCTGCAGGAAAGGCAAATGCCTTACCTCCATGCTATCTCTCCAGCCCCTATGTAGGATCATCTTAAAAATCTTTTCAAGTATCATCACTTATCTAATGTCTTCTTGAAATTAATCCTGAATTACTTTTACACATACTCCCTTTATATATAACATATTTTTTTAAATTAAAGCATTGTGATTTGAAATTTATTCATAGTTAAGGTTTAAAAACACAAACTTTCAGCAACAATTCCACTACCAATGTCAACCTTCCTCTACAAATATTCCTAGAGTTCCTCCCTTAACACCACTACCACCCCTGCCTCAGTTTGCAATCGTAACAGGCACCTTTATAAATTTGGTTGTTAAAGTTTGCGTCTCATGATTTCATTGTTATTGACTCTGTGGCGTTAAGTCCCCAGTGTACCCGAGTCCCCTTGACTCCAGTCCCTGTTATTTCACATGTCTTTCTTCTCCTCCATTCACTTTTTTTCCTTCTCTTCACTATACTTGGGCCCAGAGTGTTCTAGACAACTCCTATTTAAACTATGCATTCCTTCATACAGTTATAAATTTCACATGTAAGTGTATTCCTGTATTCATCCTTCTTTTTTTTTTATTTTTTTATTTTTGGGCCACACCAGGCGGTGCTCAGGGGTTACTCCTGGCTGTCTACTCAGAAATAGCTCCTGGCAGGCACAGGGGGACCATATGGGACACCGGGATTTGAACCAACCACCTTAGGTTCTGGATCAGCTGATTGCAAGGCAAACACCGCTGTGCTATCTCTCCGGGCCCAATCCTTCTTCTGGCTTACTTCATTTAACATAATACCCTCCATTCCCATTCATAAAGAAGTCAATTGCTTGATTGCATATTCCTTAGAGCTATGTAATATGCTATTGTACATATGTACCATATCGTTATGATCCACTCTTCTGTTTGTTGGACATTAAGTTGATTCCATCTTTTAGCTATTGTACTGAGTGCTGGCTGTAATTGCTGGGTCATTTGGCAGTTCGATTCTGAGTTCACTTAGAACACTTTATACTGTTTTCCATAGGGGTTAAACCAGATAGTATTACAGCCAGCAGTGGATGATAGTTCCTTTTTCACCACATTCCCTCCAACAAAGATTGTTTTCAGGATTTTGAAATGTGTCATCCTCACGGGTGTAAGATACACGGGTGTATCTCATTTTCCTAATGATGTTTTACACATGCTTTAGAAATGTTTAAAGCAGAGGCATGCTTTCAGCTGTAAATAATAAAATAGTCTGAATTCCTGCTCTCTAGAAAGACATATAAATGTTTCAAGACAAAAAGTCCAGGAGGATATGATCCAGGGTTAACCCAGCAGCTCAGCAGGGTCATGAGTGACAATCTTTTCATCTCCTGCTTATAGGGTTATGTGATTTTAGCATGTAACCCTTTACCATTTGCTTGGATGGCTCAAGTACACGAGTAAGTAAATGTTTTGTTGAATATCCATTTAGTTGTTTTATGTACCGAATTCTGATCTGTGGATTTTTCTAGCTGCAAAAGAGAATAAAAAATGTAGAATTTAAGTTTTTCAAGACATGTTCTACTAAGAGAAAGTAGAAAGCAATTATTAATAGCTTTTGGTTTTCTGATATTTTCAAGTCTCCTCTTTTGACTTTTCACTATATTTATCATCTATCCATCTGTCCTTCCTAAGACAGATGCACTAATTCATTTTGTTTTAGAATGCACTTACTTCTTCCAATAGAATACACTTGCCAGTATTCAAGTAACTGAAAAAATCAGGATTGCAATTTCCATTTGATATATATCCGTCAGCATTAGATCCTTCATTTCTTCTAAAATATTGATAAGCTAAAAAAAATAAGGAGTTACTGGTCCTCCACCAACCTCTCATCACCCTGTCAGAAGAAATACAACTACTTTTTATATATTATGTATATATATATAAATTTCCATGAGACAATTTCTTGTATTCAAATGAATATCTCAGAACATGTACACATACCACACATATACAGATGGATATTGCTAAAATCTTACAAATATATATAATAATAAAATTATGAATATGTTAATAAATATAAATGTCTATATCGTAGATTCTGCCTTATATCTTAAATCCAAAATAAGAAAGCTGAATTGATTAAAAAAGGTTAAGAAAAAGCTAAATTAGAAACTCTAGAGTTTTAGAATTATATTTTTGGCTGTGTGAGGGACACAAAGATATAATCTTTCTGGGGTATATAGTTTTCTGGGTAGAACCAACAAGCTCTGTGCATTTGGAAGAACTCTAAATGAACGCTGAAAGAACTCTCTGGAAGCAGCCTGGGTAGTTAGGGAGTTTGCCTTTAACATGGCCTGGATCCCTGGAATCCCAGATGGTCCCCTGAGCCTTCCTGGAGCAATTTCTTAGTGTAGAGCCAGGAGTAAACTCTGAGCGCTGTCAGGTGTGGCTCTTAGGAAAAACAAGAACTCCTGCTTCATAAGGCCACCACTATTTGGGGCTGGAGTGCTAGCATAGCAGGTAGAGCGTTTGCTGTGGTGCATTCAGTCAACCTAAAATGAACCTTGGTTCAATTCCCAGCATACCATATGATCCCCTGAGCCTGCCAGGAGCGATTGTGTGACAGTGTATCAACATAAGATTGCTTCCCCAGGGTTTCTAAAATTATTAAGAAATAAAGGCTGGAGCAAAGTTTAATGTGTTGGGCACATCCTTTGGGAACAAAAGGCTTGGGTTCAATCTCTGGCATCACAAGTTCTCCTAAACATATCCAGGAGTAGTTCCTGAGCACAGGACCAGGCATAACCACTGAGTACCATTGTGTGTAAACCAAAAAATGAAATACAAAATAAATATTAACTACTAACTTAGCCAGTTGAATTGGTTCCTTTTTACACTTTTCTTTGAAATTAATATTATTGAATAAAATAATGTTTTAATGTATTTGGAGAAGACTCTTAGTTTTTATCAATGATTTATTATTATTATTATTATTATTATTATTATTATTGTTATTGTTGTTATTTTTGTGGTTTTGGTTTTTGGATCAAACCCGGTAGCTCTAGGGGTTACTCCTGCCTCTATGCTCAAAATTCGCTCCTGGCAGGCTCGGGGGACCATATGGGATGCCGGGATTAGAACCACCATCCTTCTGCATGCAAGGCAAATGCCCTACCTCCATGCTATCTCTCCACTCTCAATGCTTTATTGAATAAATTAGTGAGACCCTCTTTTTTAACTAGTTTGCCTCAACCTATATATTTAAATACATATACAGTTATCTACATACATATTTATTTTTTTCCTGTTCCCTGGAATATTGGTGGAATTAGGGTCTGGGTATCTGGGTAAAATATTTTATCATTTCTACATTACACCTTACAAGTTAATGTCTCTTGTCTTCACTAGATACATAGAATAGTAGGTCCTTAATCTTCTATATTGTTCTTTTTTTCTTAAACTTTAAATACATTTAAAACATTCTTTTGACCAAATGCTCCAAGTTCCTTCATTTAATTCTTTATAGCTCCTATTTATCAACCCTCTAACAACTCATATTGAGATCCTCAATTGATATAAATAGTCATTTTCACTTTTTCACGGCATGATTATTTGAATGGTATTTCCAAGAAAAAATTAGCATAACGTTAATGGCTTTACACTATATGCATTATAGGCTTGGAAGAAATACTTTCACAATGTTCAAAGAGAATGGTGATTACTTTTGAAAACCTAAACTAGGTAGCACAAAAATGAAATAAAATGAATCATATTGGTCAGAACAATACGAATTGTCATGAAAGCCCATTATTAGGTCTCTGGGTTCGAAAGGACCGAAAAAAGAAAAAAATACCTACCTCCTACAAGGCTTACTAAAACCAAGAGCAGTAAGTAGCAGCCTGGGGCTTTAGGGAATGAATATTCATTCAAAAATCATTCAAAATTTTCCTTTATAAAATTATAAAGTTAGTAGATTAGGAAAAGTATTTAACTTGACAAACCTGATCAGCTACAAAGCTTTTAGTACTTTACCTCAAAATGTAAATCAAATCATCATCTTTTTAAAAAGTTATACTTAGTTTTTGAAGCCACTGAAATTTTTTTCTCTCCTTAGATGCCTCCCCAAGCTTTCAAGAACTATTAGAAGGTAAAGAACTATGAAAAGTGTGCTTACTTCCATGTTCATAGAACAATACTCTTGCAAACTACTTCATCACAGCTCACCTTACCTATTCACCAGCCCTCTGCCACAGACTGGAAAAAAAAATAAAGTAGGCAAGAAAATAATAGTGTATATTAGTTCCAGAATAGCATAAATTATTTTTTAGAAAAAATATTAGTATTATTTATTTGGGATCACAAATTTTAAAATATTTTGTACTATAATATGTATGTATGTCTTGAACCATATCCGGATGTGCTCAGGGTTATTCTGGCTCTGTATCCAGTAATTACTCCTGGTGGTGCTAGGGACCATGTAAGATACTGCAGATCCATGGTATCTGTATATGGATCTATGGATATTATGGGACCACGTGGTACAGTGAACTTGTGTTGGCCATGTGCAGTCAAATGCCCTACTCCTGTGCTATCACTACAATGTCTACCATAATATTTTTATAAATACTATTAATATAAATTATAATTTTATAAATAATGAACCAAGGACATGAGAGAAAAATTTTCTAAGTAAAGTCAGTGTGTTGTTTTGAATAATCATTAAATTAATAAATGTAACACACATATAAGTATTGTATATTTATGAATGTTTACTTATCAATACTAGAGAAAATATCTTAAAAGTGTTTTTCAAGGCAAATTAATTAGGAATTATACTAAGGACTATTGTATTGTGGCATAAAAAGTATTTCAGAACTGTATGTATTATTTTTACAAAATTAAAAAATAAAATGAGTTAATAGAAAGAAGTAGGTTGAATGAATTATATAAGTTCTTTTCAAATCAGTCAGACTCACTAATTAGTTTAAGTACTGATCTTTATTTTTGAACTGGTCAGTGTTTTGTGGTCATAATAGATACATCAATTAAACCATAATTTATACAATTCTCTATAATTACATAATTTTTGGTTTATATCACAAAGTTTTATTGTTTAACTTGATTTTGTATAATGGCTTTTGGCAGGTTTAGAAATAAACTACATAGAGTTCTTAAAAAGAGGTCTATGATTTACATTTTTAACTTTTTCCTCAATTTGTCCTAAGATACAAAGATTTAAAAAAATGTTAATAATACAATACTGCTTATGAACAATGTCCCAACACCTCATCCTTCACAAAAATGTCAGAATCTTTAACTTTGTATTTTTTATTTTATGGCTTTACTTATCTGTCAAAGACTTCTTCAGATTTTCTTCTGGATTTTATTTATTTAATTTAAAGAACCTGCATCACATAGTTGACTATAATACATTTGTTTCCAGATGTGTAAGTTCAAAGATATTATACATAAAAGAAAGAAAAAATATAAAAAATAGAAGAGAAAAACTGTTTTATTTACATGCTGGCATCTAAATTGGTGTGGTCATATACAGATGACAGCATTAAACAAATGAAGTTGTTCAGGATTTCAATACTATTTCTAATACTGGGGCTTTTGTGGGACATGTTCTCAGCTGCCAGGCCTCCCAGATGAAAGAGAATGTAGGGAGAATGCTTGCACTTGCTTCCAAAAATGCCCTGATTATATCAGCCCAAATACCAAATACATACCTGAAATTTGGTCATATTGGTGACTCTGAAGAGAATTGTAGAGGACTGTTGGGCTTTTTTAGAATTTTTGATTTCTACTCCTTTTTCTCCAAAATGTGAGACCAAATAATTCTCCAATATCAGATGGTAGGGGTTATAGGCAAGTACTGAGAAAAATTTTGGCTAAGAGAAGTTAAAATGTAAGGAGTTTCCAGAAATGTTTCTAATTATCAGTCTCTGAAAGGCACTCTTGGTTCTGAATTTCATAAGAATAAATTTAGATCAATTTGCTTTATATATGTAGCAAGACTGCTAGACATCCAGAATGGATAAACATCCTCAAGAGTCAAAAAGTGAAAAAAAATTAGTAAGTTGTACAAAGCTAACAGTTACACATTCTGGATCTCTTTGGTCAAAGATTAGTATTTTCATCAAGAAATGTATGATCATGTGTAAAATTGAAGTAAAGTGCAAGTAGCTAATATTTTCATGAAATCCAATGAAGAAAACATCAAACTGAGTTTTATTCAAGAAAGAATAGTAGTAGTAGTAGTAATAATAATAATAACACCAACCATAATAATAACAGTAACAAATTTTGTCTCAGTCATTTTACTTGTCAAATATTTATTGCATTTTCAGTTCAAATATTAATAAAATAAACTAATTTATTCAGCTTTGAAATCTACCTGTCTTCATGTTATTTTGATAACCTAAAAGAAAGCATACAATTCTGGATTTTTTAATGACCAGAGTAAAAGTAATACATGAGATTCTTTTATTTCAGGAAGCAGTCAAAAGCAATGAAAAGAGATTCTATCCATCATGCAGAATAAGCCCTGTTCAATTTATTTCTTGCTTAAATTTCTAATTGATACATTGACATCTATAATATTGACAAATGAATTCCTATAAAATGTCACATCTTAATAATTCTATGATTGCCAGAGGAGGACAAACAGTTGTTGACAATTGTTTGATCTTTAAGTCTGCCACTGTGACAAACTACAAACTATATTTAATCCTCTACTTCTGTGATCCTTCACCCAGATAAGAAGTAACACCTGGCATCTTTTCAAATTTCCTTTTTTACCCTCCCTTTTATATCAGTGGCAAAAGTTAAAAAGGCAACATGAAAAGAAAGATGAAACAGGAATACTGCTCAAATTGAAGGACTGTAGTTTCAAGTTTCAATCCTTTATCAAAACATCTCCGCCTTATTTCCTTTTCCAGTCATCGCAAATGATGAGTATAAAGAGGTACACAAACATCAGTACAATGTGTGTGTACTGCAATCCAAAAATCACAGCTACAAAATTATACCTGACATATCAAAAACTGACAGTCATATCCTCAAGATTTCCTTCCCACATTCCCATGGACCTTCCTGATTAATAAATCTGACACATAAAAAGCATCTATATGACTAAAGTGCCAGTTACTGGAAAGACCGTTTTGATCTATTTCTCAACTTTTAGAAGAAATATTCTCTTTTTCATGAATACAGGATCGGGTCTCTGTCTGCCAGCTTTCAAATGACCACCTCTTGAAGTTTAATTTTAAGTTTTAAATAAATATTGTATGCATGCAGAATAATTACGATGCTCTAGAGAGATACTGTATAATGACATTGATTCTTTTTATCTGAAAATGCCAAGCCCTTAAGGCAGTAGTCTGCATTTGCCACAGATGTGAGAAGGTTCATCTGCTAAATTTTGGAAGGAGCACACACAGCATTCTCATTAAGACACCAATGGTATTTTCTGAGTAAACTCCAATTTTCACAGGTTTAAAACTTCTTTCCTTAAGTCTCATCTTCACTAAGCTGCAGAGAGAAACTCACTGGCTTTCAAATAAAGGCTTTATCTATATGTATATCTTTGACATGAATATATATACACACTTGTCATCCATATATTTGTTTTTAAAAATTAAAATGCTTACTAGATTTTATATTTGGCATCAAAGTTTTCTTTCAAATTCTATAGATATTAATATCTTTATTTTTCACATAGTTAGAAGCATGATGGAAGTAAGACACAAGTAAGAGACAGATCACTTTTACATGTTTTTCTTTTTAGTGAACAATATGGTCTTTGTGACCACATTTTACTTAAAAAGATATGTGGAAGAAATTCATGCACATGAGAGAATACAGGTTTCTTGAGAGGGAAAAAATCTTATATTTTATACCTTATTCCAATTTTTAATATTTTACTATTTAACAAAACATGTTTATATTTATAACATAGCAGCCATAGGCATACACTAGCATAAGATCAGTTAATATCTGCACAGATACAGGTGTTCGTGTACATGTGTGGAAAGGTTGAAAAACCTCTAGTCTTTTTATATCCACAACCTTGGTTGTAAACGCTCATCCATAGAACATGTAGGACAGGTGTTAATGATGGTTGGCAAACACTGTTAAGGGTATCTCCAGAAAAGGAATCTTTTAAACCTGTTGGATTACCAAAACATTTTGGTTTAATTAGACAAAATAAAAAACTTAGTCTAATGCTGTTCATCTTTTAGCTGGCAAACAACTTGATAGATAATTTTCTTCAATATAATTTTGGTCAATTGCTTAACAGGATCAACTTCTTCCAAACCATCAGCAAATCCCATTGCCCTACATTCAGCAAACATGTTTCTTTAATTTGGTGATTTCTCATTAACTTTACAATGGCTCTCTTGGATTATCTATCACTTAGGGCCATATTTGTAGGTTTCTTTTTATGGTCTATCTGCTTTCAATGTCACTATCAGTGATACTATGGTTAGGATTCTATATAAAAGTTTGTTTATTTGTTTGTGTGCTTGCATATTTGTGCATTTTAAGTAGAAACCAGCTATTTTTACTTTCTACTCACAACCATTGGATCCATATTGTGCTTAGACCAGAATAAAGTCTCTAGTGGATGCTAACTTCCTACACTACCATCACTGGCTATAGTATCCCACTTCATATCTCTTCATATCTCCTATCCTTACTCTACACTACTTTAGTGGTTTTTCACTACAACACTACAGCTAGGTATTCAAGTGGAAAGAGGTGAAATTGTTGCCTTATCTCCACTTTTTTAAATATGAGTCACAAGCAATGTTGCTTATAAAACCATGGTTCTAGAACACAGAGCCCCACACAAGGAAGGCATGCATGCCACTGCTTGAGCCATTGCCCTCTTTTGAACATTACAGATCGCACTCTGTTTCCTTTGCTTGATTTGGGGGTCATACCTGACTCGATGCTCAGGAAATCATATGTGATACCAAGATAGCAAATCAGGATCAGCAGCATACAAGGCTGTACTATATCTCTCAAGCCCTCACATTTTTTTTTGTTTGTTTGTTTGTTTTTGGGTCACACCCGGCAGCGCTCAGGGGTTATTCCTGGTTCTATCCTCAGAAATAGCTCCTAGCAGGCTTAGGGGACCATATGGGATGCCCGGATTCGAACCACAGTCCTTCTGCATGCAAGGCAAATGCCCTACCTCCATGTTCTCTCTCCGGCCCCACATTTTGTTTCTGTATCCAGCTTTCTTTTTCTTCATTGTGTCTACTAATATCTAAAATTCAGTTATATATTGATTTATATATGTGCATGGTAAATGCTTTTCTATATAAATTCTACAAAACTCTGCATTTTCTTTTATCTTGTATGTAGCTATTTATTTATAGCACCTTTAAAAAGTAGCTACATAATTAAAAGAATTAAAAGAATGGATAGGTGATTGAATGTACAAGATGTAAGTGACTGAGTTTCAAACTGAGATTTTTAATTTTGCATATGGGTTAAGGTGATTGATATATTAATATTTAGCTGAAGAATAATTTGTCCATGTTTCTCAAACTTGATTGTCACATATTTAGTTTTCTCTTATTCCTATAAAATTTGTCACAGATGTTTATTTCAACTCTTCCCATTTATGTAGTCATTTACACATTTGAGATATTAGATGATAGTACATGTATATATATATATATATATATATATATACACACACACACACACACACACACACTGATCAAACATATCAAAGCATTAACAAAATGTAACTAAAGCAAAATTTTCAATTGGGACCTCTGTTTGGGGCCCTTTCAACTGATATTTGAGATATCATGTATACCCTGAAGTCCCATTAATTGAAGCATGCCAGAAAGTAATTATTTCCTCCTAAACCTTTCTTCTTTATATTTCTTGTTTTATTAAAAGGTACTAAACTAACAAAATACCAAGTGAAAAACACTGCATTCTATAATTCTCCATTTTCCTCACTACCTCCAATTCAAAGTTACTGTTGGTTCTATACTTGCGTCCTTTTCTGTGTATTAGTTGTGGACTTTATCCCCCCTGTTACCTTAAATGGTAATTCTCTAATATCTACTCATTTGTTATTTTTATAATGGTGATCTTTTTTTAAAAACTAAAACATTTAACTACTCACTTGCTTTGAACTCTCAGTTCCATTTCAAAACCAAGAAGTGCAAACTCTTAACTCTTGGGTTTAAATACTCTACTATTTGTTTCCAGAAAAATATGTCTCTCATGCAATTCCCCCAAGCATCATTCTTCACCTAAGACAAAACAAGTCTGTGTTGGAAAATAATTTTTGAGTCCCTTCGTTTTTCTAAACTCCATCACATTTTTCCTTCCTGGAATAAACTTCTACTTGTTATACATTTATATTTCCATTCATTCTTTATAATATCTGATTTTCTTTTTTGAAGAATATTTCTTTTTTTTTTATATTTTCTCCAGTTCACCTCCTGCATTCACAAAATGATATTTTTTATAATATGAAGTTACTTTATTTTTTAAAATAGTATATTTATTATAATATATATTTTATATATAAAATATGCATACATAAATAAAAATATATAAAATACAATATTATATTAATATCAATATTAATCAATAACATCAATATATTAATATATAAATAATATATCATACTTTAATATATTATATTTATTTAAACACTGTGATCACAAACATAATTGTAGTTGGTTTTCAGTCATAAAAAGAACACCCCCACTTCACCAGTGCAACGTTCCCACCACCAATGTTCCCTTCTCACAAAATGATTATTGCTATTATATGTGTTTTGTTATTATTGTGACAAGTACCTAAAAGTGCTGAGTAATAATTGCTGATTTAAGGTATAAAGAAACAAAGATTACCCATAAGATTATTACAGAGGGTGGGTCACTGGCTTTACAAGTAGCCAGCCCTAGTTTGCTACCCAGTATCTCATATGGTTGAATAAGTCCTGAATACAAAGCCAGGATTAATTCCTGAGAATCGCCCCCAAACAAACATATACCCTCAAAACAAAACAAAACAAAACAAAGCAAATAAAAGAAGAAAAATGTTGTCCCATTATCTGCCTATTTAGCATGATTAAATATTACCTTTTGTGACACATGTCTACACTTAAAGTGTTTATACTAAGCAATATAAGTCAAAAAGTGAGACCATTACTTCACACATATATAAAATAAATAAATAAAGCAAATGAACTATCGAAACACAACAAAAATAACTCAGAGTTTGAGAAAAATATGGTACTGAATATAGAGGAATTTTTAAAAGGCTTGATAAAACTGGATGAAAGGGGTCAATTTGCTAGTTGATTGGCACTAGGACTATGATGGTATGTCAATGCACTTCAATATGCACGTATTTTTTTTCAGGAATTATCAGCTTTATTCATACCTTATCCACCACATGCGTGGCCTATATCATAACCAATTAAGCATTCAGCCATTCTTAGCTAGCCCTGCTCTTAACTCCTTACAGCCATCTTCCCTCTGACCTCCATGCTGGCAAAGACCCAAAGCCCTCATCCCCTTCGTCAAAGCCTTTATCTAACCTCTCCAAGACCCCTCCCTGAAATTGGCGGGTCTCAGATAGATACACCTAAATCCAGGGTGGAGTTACATCTCTGAAATATAGAAGAAGGTCCAACAGCCGACCTTTCTGATTTGGAGGGCGGATCCCAGGCTCACGCTTTGGGCCGGATTAGGCACTTTTCGCTGCTTTTCTGCCACAGGGCCGGCACTGTTGGTTGATCACAGCTGCCTTTTCTCCCCTCCGGGTGGCACTTTGGAAGCAGGTCCAGCTGCCACAACCGCTGCAGCTTCTCGGCCACAGCTTTTTTTGTTCAGATTTCTAAGTGATTCAAACTAAAAGTCCAGTTCGAAATTTTTAAAGTCGAAATCCAAATTCAAGCCAAAGGTCATACTCAGGAGTCAGTCCATTTAGGGAAGCTTTTTCTTTCTGAACCTTTTCCAATTAAGGCCCTCCATCAGTTTCTGAGGAGGCCAACGGTTTTTTTTTTTTTGGAAAAAAGATTTTTGACAACAAAGTTTCAGTTTTGGGCCTTGAATGGGAGTGAAAGGAGTTCTCACCTCCCCTGTTTTTCTGATATTATTGGCCCCAGATGGGGTCGCGGCCATCTTTGAACATGGCTTCACGTGGCCCAGGGTTTTGGGCTCAGTCCATCCGAAAAGAGCCAAAAGTAAACTAAAAAGCAGAAATCTCACCATCATTGCTGTTTTGTTGGGTCCAGGATTCAAATCACAGTCGAGCGCCAGGATGTTGCATTAAGCCCTTAGGATGGACTTGGATGGTGGATGGAGGAGGCCTTTGTCCTTAGGCTCAGGACCACGTGGCTCCATCCTCCATTAATCGTCAGGTCATCATCTTCAGGTGGTCGTGGCGGGTATTGAACTCACTCACAGGCAGGCTTCATGAGAGATAACATCTTTATTCAGCCCTAGCCAACAGGTGTGGCTGCTAACCATTTACGCATGCCATACTTAGCTTGCTCTGCATCTTAACCCCTTTCAGGCATCTTCCCTCTGACCTCTATGCTGGCAAAGACCCAAAAGCCCAATATGCACATATTAAAGTGTGAAGATGAATTTGTGAAATGTAGAGTACTGTAAACCATTATAATTTACCAATACAATTTTTAAAATTTTTTTTTTCTTTTTGTTCTTGGGGTCACACCCAGCAGTGCTCAGGGATTACTCCTGGCTCTATGCTCAGAAATCGCCCCTGGCAGGCACAGGGGACCATATGGGATGCCGGGATTTGAACCATCATCTTTCTGCATACAAGGCAAATGCCTTTCTGTTGTGCTATCTCTCCGGCCCACCAATACAATTTTACTTTAAAATTTTTATTCTGTTTTTACAAACCTTAGTGAGTTAAAATGCATATGATAAAGCATTTGTTGAAAATTGATATTTGTTAAATGTATATAAAATTAAAATACACGCATGGTTCCTTTAGAGACAAAACCATTACTATTACTTACAGGCTAGCTTCCCACGTGTATTATTTTTTTTTTCTGAACATCCCTTTCTAATGCGTTCTATTTCCATTGAGCTAATGATGATTATAATTGATTGTTTTGATCTTCCTGTAGGTGTCACATGGACTTTTATAGATATTTTGTTATAATTAAATATGCATTAAAGGACATTTAAAACATGCCACCATTTTTTTAATTCAGCTTATAGCTGTGGTCCACTGATGGTGAAATGACCCAATAATATATCAGAACAGTAGTTTGTAATTTTGATAGAGAACACAGTTGGCTTTCAAATTTTTAAATCAAGGCCCCTTTCCAGTTGGTTGAGTACCAAATGCATCGCACAGCTTCTCTTTACATATAAGAGTATTATCTATTGCCATGGGCAGATTTAAGGGCAGCCTAACTAGATTAAGCCTGTAGTTATTGCCCAGGCATCTATTAAAAATTAATGTTAAACTGTCATTTAAAATTTAAAGTAATAATTAAAAATAAGATTTAATCCACTGTCAAATAAATTTTATTTATAGCTTGACCTTTGTAATTTGTTTTAATGTATTCTAATTTCATCTTGTTTTCATTAAAATACCATTTAATATTTGTTTTAAAATATCTATCCTTCATATATACTTACAGACATATATAAAAGATAGGTATGTATCTCTGTATATAATTAGTCTTAGGGAGTATAATCAAGAAAATCTCCAAAACTTTAGAAGCAACTAGCATAATTTAGAATGCTTAAATAAGAAATAATAGTCACCCTCACAAAAGGAAAAAACATTCCCTGGATAAATCAATGCTGGAATTAACAGACACTGGGTATAATCCAAATAATAAAAATATCAAATTTATAGTACATATAATATAATTGATTATAATAATATGTAACCAGCATTCACCCCAAATTAAGCCTATTTCTTTAGTTAAAATTAAATTTATCATCATTTATCAATTAGAAATTTGCAGTGCATCATTCATGATTCATTTATGTAGATTCTTGTTTCCTTAATATGCAAAACTGGAATTATTAACAAAGACTATTTTCCAGCACTGGAAACCTAGTAAGAACTGTCTTTACAGCACTGTGAAATAGAGACTTCTGTACTAGGATTTTATCTCAAACAATCTAACTTGCCACATATGAGGCTCACAGTCTCCCAATCTGTGAAATCACAATAAAAATATGCCATCACTGCAGAAAGTTAATGACACTTTTATTTATGAATTTAGTTTTCAAAATATTACTGACCACCCCTAATGTATCAGGTATTCTGTGAGAATAGAGAGGAGAGAAAGAGAGCGAGCGAGCGAGAGAGAGACAAAGAGAAGAGAGAGATCTTGGGGAAGAAAAGAGAAAGAAAGAAACATCTAGTTTTATAATTTCTCTTCACGTTAGCACAAGCTTAGACTACTACGATATGACTAGTTTGCTATTTATCTCTTTGCCATCACACTCTATTAGAGGACTCTGACCTCATTTTAAAATGATTTTAAGAGAAGTTTCTGACACTTGATTGGTCTGCATTGTGGTACTAGGCTTATTTTTAAGTAGTTAAGCCTATACATAAGAAGCTACAGGCTCTGCTAATGACTCAGAGACCTTGGTGATTGTTGAAACTTTCTTTACCCACTAGAATTTGTTTATATTTTCTGGCTGAGGAAGATATTTGACTTTTTCTTACCCTTGGCTTGGGAGGAAATGAAAACAGTATCCAATATTCCTAACTATATTCATGCAGTCATCTGCAGAGTGCACTAGATTTTAAGGTAGCATAGCGATGGAATTTGTAAAGTAGTTTATGATGGTGTCTCCTGAAAACCAATAAGAAAAATTGAAAATTCCTCTTTCAGTGTCGGGGAAACCATATGCTTAATATACATTTATGTTTTGTGGCTACATTTTCAAGCTATGGGCTACACAGTTTACTCATAAACTAGCAATATATGCTCATCTGCTACTCTTTCCCTTGCAAAAATCTGGTCCTCTTCCAGAGAGAATATTTGTTTAAATTCAGTATATAAATTCAATACTTATATCTGAAAGAATATGATGTTGTGCTCAAGGAAGTGACATATATAAATTGGATTAGCCAAATTATGTGTCCTTGGAGGAGACATTAACAACAAATCTAAAGACAAATTTGTTGTTAGAAACAAACATTCGAATATAATAACTAAACAAATGGCTTCACATGCAGTGTGTTAATTGTACTAATTGTAGGTTAAAAAGAGACTGATTTCACTCTGCTAAAAGTTAATTACAAGCTGGAAACTTCTGTATAGGTAAGAGTTTCTGTTCTTGAGCCAAAGAGTTTTGTTTTTGTTTAAATAAGTTTGGGTGTGGGGTGGCAAAGCTTAGCTGGAAAACAGTCGGTTAGTGACATTAGATCCCATAGGGAGAATTTTAGAGGACTGTTATATAAGTCCTGAGGACACACATTCAAACAACCCTTTCTCCAATTGAGGTCTCTAAACTATTCCCACCAGGTCTTACAATGCTCCAACTGAGGTCTCTAACACTACCCTCCACAGGGTCTATGATATATTTATACTTACAGACAGATGATCTTTGAAAACGTATGTCCCTAAACCTTTGCATTGTTGAAATAAAAGGAAGCACATCTGAAGAACCACAGCAGTGCCAATATTTGTTTTCTTTTGGAAAGAGTGCCAATTTAGAAGCATAACTGATATTTCTGTGCCTTGCTGCCTGTTAAGGTCAGTATGACTCACTATTTCTAAGAAGGGTGTTTGCCTGTTTGTTGCGTGTGTGTGTGTGTGTGTGTGTGTGTGTGTGTGTGTTTCTCCCTCTCTAGTGGTTAGATGATTTTCAGAACATTGTAGTACTTCTCTGTGACTTATTTGGACTGGAACTTTAAAATGGGCTGCAAGTATCTTCTGACTTTAAGTGTCCCTTTATGTTTCCTGGTTCATGTACATTTGTATTGTTCTAAGGGTTAAAAACTGCACTATCACAATGACAAGCCTTATTACACAGTCAAAGTAAATGGATAACCATATAACCTTTCAGAAATGTTCATCCTTAAGCTATTAAAACATTCCCTGCCCTTAGATGACAACAATTTCTCTGCCTTTTGAAATTTTCTTTCTATCCTGCCGAGTTCATAGAGATATGCTTGGTTAAAATCAACTTATATAAAACTATGCACTGTAAATTCTGACACTTCTGTTTGAATCTCTTTTCAAACACTTGTCTTTGCTCACCATAATAGATGTCAGTTCTTCTGATGTAGTTCAAGCATGAGCTTCATATGAAGACTCTGCTATGTCTATTGCATTTCTGAAGCTACTACTCACTGAAGTTTTGTGCTGTTTGACATCAAAGATAGGCAAGAATCACCTGCTGAGTTCACATGCATGGAGCAAAACATCTTCAAATCACTTTTGCTAGACAAAAGTTTTTTTTTTCATATTAAACTCCTACTATCTTATGGACTTAAAGATAAATGCACTTCTCATTAAAGTTGTAACATTGTATTATTAAAATACGAATTAGAAGCTCTGAATTTACCTAACTTTAAAATTAAAGGCAATTTGTGTTGCTGCTTCAGATTTGAATTTAGCTGCAGAACACAGCATCATATAGACATTCAAAATATGATTTTATTCTGTACATGGTTTTTTCCTTAAAAAATGAAAGTAGTTTAAACATTCTAAAACCAAAAAAGAATCTTTTTTTCTAACTTTTAATAGATGTTCTTGACATTAATTAAAGGCAGAGTTCCATTAAAAATCAGCATAGAGTATCTAAAAACTATTGATTTAATTTAAAATTCACTTACATTTCATTAATGAAATAACATGACAATATAGATAGACCAATTACAGAACAATAATTTTGAAATTTACCAAACAATACAATTAACTACATATTGGTATATTAAAAATTTAACTGTTAGAAACAGCATTTCTCATAGATAAAAAATTATTAAGTAAATTTGAGCATGAGGGCCCGGAGAGATAGCACAGCGGCGTTTGCCTTGCAAGCAGCTGATCCAGGACCAAAGGTGGTTGGTTTGAATCCCAGTGTCCCATATGGTCCCCCGTGCCTGCCGGGAGCTATTTCTGAGCAGACAGCCAGGAGTAACATCTGAGCACCGCCAAGTGTGACCCAGAAACCATAAAAAAAAATCTGAGCATGAAAATAATTATGTTTTTCATATTTATACTGTTCTGGATAAAAATTTTTGAACTCAGACTAAACCTAAGAAACTGATGTCTTAATGAAGCAAACAAACAAAAAACTCTTGGACAGCCCCTTCTAATGATTAGATTTTTTTTAATGATTAGTTTTAATAATGAAACTAATTTACAAATTTTGTCTTTCATAGACAATAATGTCTTTTTTTAAACATTGAGAAGATATCACGATTTCTGTAAATTGTGATGCCATATTTAGAATATTTAAATACTTATTTAGCTTAAATGATATATTTAATAATCACCATTACAAAGGGGAACATATATACATATATGTACTCTAACATGAAATAAAACATTTACTTTACTTAAAATGTTTATTGAGCTAACATGATTCAAATCAGTACTGATATTTTGTTTTAGAGTTGCAATTATACTAATATTTACATATTAGGCAATGTTACTGCACTGCACCCATCGCCAAACTGCCAACGTTTCACCAGTGTCCCTTGGTCCCTTTTTATCTGTCTCTCACTCTCCACCCTACATTCTTTCCCTCTTAACAAATTTATTGCTGTTGGCAATCTTGGAATTTTGAAAACTTTGAACTTTAAAAAGACATCCCTAGTACCAGGAATGATAGCACCTCAGCTTTCTCTGTGTGAGGTGTTGCATTCAATACTGAGCACTGCAAAAAATGTAAATATTTCTTTTTTGCTTTCTGCCTGTGAATAAATATTTAAGAATTCTCGATCTTTTAGAAAAGTTGGTACATATCAGGCAGTACATGGAGGCTACTACTGACATTATGCTAAGGAATCAATTCTGATGGAGGTTAGGGAATCTTATGGTAGGGATTAAACTTAAGTCTTCTGCATGAAAAGTTTGTAATAAGTCCAATGAACAATCTCTAACTTTCCAGCTTTTATTTTTTATCCAACCACAATGCAATCAGAACTGAATAAACCCACATGTCATTCAGTCACAATTTTCTAAGAGACAAAATGTTTGGATATAGCACAAGAACAAAAGAGATACAAAAAGGATTTTTCCCCAAACTATCCACCACCACCCCCAAAATGAGAAAAGATAGTGATAAAATATATCAGTGGAAACTCTTAGCTAACTGGTTAATAAGAGAATGGCCCCTCAATCTACAATACATTTGCCTTTATCACATTTTAATGATCTTCTATGCTATGACATATTAATTAGTAAAATGTTTATAGTTTTATATCCTGAAAGGGCTATACTTGGGAGTGGTATAATTTTAGACATTCACTAAGGTTGTAATAAAGCCAATAAAATTAAAAACAACAAAATAGTTGCCCTATATCACCCGTCACTCTTAATAATTATACTAAATTCAATTAAAATGCATCTGTTTGCGACTTTTTTACTGCTCTCCAATATTCATATTATTTTGCTTCATTTCATGCAGTTTCTCTTATAGTTATATATATATTCATTTTTATTGAATGCTAGTCAATTAATTTGAACAGACTAATTCATACCATTTCTGATTGATATATGACCCATATAATTCTTTCTTGGGGATTTTGCCCACAATCTTCTTCACTTTCAACTTGAAAGAAAACTGTGGAGCCTCTAATGATCTCACTGCTGAAATGACAACACTAAAGGGAACCAATCTCTTGACTTCTTTTCCCACCTTTTCTCATAGTTCTATGGGACAGAAATAGAATCTACTGTATTGGTACCAGTAAATATTTGGGGAGTTGACTTGTTACAAGTATACATTGGCCTACAACTCTCAGGGACAAGATATAGCTGTACTTTGATTATTTTAAAATTATCTAGCAAATGGTTCATCCTTTTTGTCTCATTTGGCTGTGCTCAGAACTTCTCCTGCTTCTTTGTTCAGGTATCACTGCTGGTACTGCTCTGAGTATTATATGTGGTGCTGAGAATTGAACCTGAATGGGTTGCATGCAAAGTAAGTGCCTTTCCTGTTCAACCCTGTAATGAATAAAAGTTTGAGTTTTCTACCAAACTGCCCACAAAGGTTTCACTGTCTATTACATAAGAATTCTCTCAGTTTTCTCTTGAGGAAAAAGTCCTCTGATATAAGGAACACATATATATGGATATGCATTTGTATGTATGTATACATATATAAGGACATATTTGTACATATATGAATACATAATGAAGTATATATTGAATAAGTATATATATTGAATAATACATATAGAAATAAACTTAAAAATAACAAAACTACATCTTTTGTGATTTCATTTTGTGTGATATTTCTCTCTAACTGTTCCTCTCCATACTGTATCTCTACTGTTTAATTAAACGATTGTTCTGTTCTATCTTGCAGCTTCTTCATCTGCTAAAATTCTCTCCCCTACTCCTGATATTTGCTTCTTTTCCTTCCATCACTTTCTTCCATATTTCTTGTGGCAAGTCTCCTATATATCACTCAATCAAACTAAACTTTTAATTGTGTATAGTTTCTCTCTAGATATGTCTCACAGAGCTCTTATGTTTTCCTATCCACTCTTAAATGAAAGCTCCTAAATAAAAGGACTTTAATTTGTATGCGTTTGTGTTTTAAAAAAAGTTATAATTAAACAACAAAGAAACTTTTCATATATTTTTTTACACACAAGGCCCCCTCAGAATATTTTTGTGGGGGGCCACACCCAGTGACACTCAAGAGTTACTCCTGGCTATGCGTTCAGAAATTGTTCCTGGCTTTGGGGACCATATGGGATGCTAGGTGATTAAATCACGGTCCGTCCTAGGTTAGTGCATGCAAGTCAAACACCCTACCACTTGTGCCACCGCTCCGGCCTCAGCCTTAGAATTTTATTCAAGTTAACAAAAGTAGACATCTACTGCTGCATGTATTGAAAGACTAAATATATCATTTATGCTTTCATTTTGTCCTTATGAGATTTGTTTTGGAAATGTGGCATAGAAATACTATGGCTTAGAAATATTACTTCACTAAACTTTTTCGTTTTGTTTTGGAGCACACCCGTTGACACTCAGAGGTTACTCCTAGCTCTGCACTCAGAAGTCACTCCTAGCTTGGGAGCCCATATGGGATGCAAGGGATCGAACCAAGGTCTGTCCTGGGTCAGCTGCATGCAAGGCAAACACCCTACCACTATCCTATCACTCTGGCCCTACTTCACTAAAACATATTGAAAATTTCTGCAAAATAGAATAATCTGCACTTATCTTCATAATTGATTTTTAGCAAATAATATTTCATATATTCTTAAATAAATGCTTAAAATAACAATAGCCCA
This sequence comes from Suncus etruscus, assembly GCF_024139225.1. Lineage (NCBI taxonomy): Eukaryota > Metazoa > Chordata > Mammalia > Eulipotyphla > Soricidae > Suncus > Suncus etruscus. Next base: position 123,987,096 of record NC_064848.1, on the reverse strand, counting down.
AACTACATGTTATTATGTTTTTTTTTTGTTTGTTTTGTTTTTTGGTTTTTGGGCCACACCCGGTAACGCTCAGGGGTTACTCCTGGCTATGCGCTCAGAAGTCGCTCCTGGCTTGGGGGACCACATGGGACACCGGGGGATCGAACCGCGGTCCGTCTCCTAGGCTAGCGCAGGTAAGGCAGGCACCTTACCTCCAGCGCCACCGCCCGGCCCCGTTATTATGGTTTTAATTTAACTGACTATTAGGCATTGTGCCTGAATAGCTTTATGTTACAACTTAAATTTTAGTGAACAATACATAATCAAAATCTGCCTATTTTTAATGATGAAAATGATGAAAATGTTCTAAACTACTGGATGATGATTGTTTCAAATAATCATATATCAAATATCAAATAATGTGTTCAAAAACACCATTCTCATGTAATATATGTTTCTGTAATACTAGTTAATCCAAAATTTGATTACTAATAGGAAAGGATGCTAAAGAAAAATTTCCATTAATTCATTTGTGAATATTTGCATTTTTTAATAATTTTTGTTTATTGAAGAAAATGCATCCCATAGTTGACATAACTGATTAAAATACAATTGTTTCCAGAAGACCAAAGGCAACATAATAAAAAAAATAGAAAATTGAGAGAAAAACTAAAGAGATGGATAAAAAGGAAAGAAAATGTTCAGTGGTAAGTACATTTTTGAAAATTATTGAATCACCAATGAACTCATTAAAGCACTAGCAGAAAGTTTATTAAGCTCTTATTTTTTTTTAAAGGATGAGAGTTTAAAAAAATACAGTAAAAACGGTGTGGATGGCAATTGTTGTTTGCATAGGCCCAGCAAAATATGGGGAAATTGGAAGGGAAAAGCCTTGGCCTAAATACAAGGAGACCTTACCCCTGCAATTTTCTGGCATAAGATCGACTCAGGGCTCCAGGCATAAAATATTTATATTTTTAAAAACAAAAACATAAATTTAAACAATATAAACTAAGTGAAATAGCCAGAAAAGAGGATTATAGTGCTGTATCCAGAGTCAAATCATCTGGATTCTCCTCTGCTCCATTATTTTAGAGGGCTGACATAAATGAATTTTCCTGATTTGGTGCCTTTAAAACTCATTAATCTCAATGTATCTCTAAATTTAATTCCATAATTTTTTATTATTTAGATTTTGTTTTGGGCCACACCCAGCAGTGCTCAGGGGTTACTCCTGGCCCTGCACGCAGAAATCGCTCCTGACAGGCTCAAGGGACCATATGGAATAGCAGGGATCAAGCCTGGGTTAGTTACAAGGCAAGCACTCTACCTGCTGTGCTATTTCTCTGGTTTTAATTTTTCTTAATTTATTTTAAATATGATTTTTATTGGTAACTAATCTCTTTAGTTTATTAGAAAGAATATTTTCTTTAAAATACTATTTCTGTTATGGTATTCATTTCTTGGACAGAAATAGGACCTCATGAATGTCACACATGTATTCTAGCAAATTGAGCTTTTTGCCCTGACCTTGGAAATTTTATTTTAGAATTTCAAAGAAAGATTCTGTTGAAGCTATCAGTCTTATAATAAACCTCCTGTTATAATGACATGATACTCTATATCTCTGTAATGTATACCATGAATTAATATTTAAAAATAAGAAAAAAACAGACAAATTAATCTCCTGGCTCTGACAAATATTTACATTTTGTATTCTTGCCATTCTTGCCTGGTTTCTATGCATTTCATCTATGCTAAGTAATGCAATAATTAGCAATGCCTTCCTTATTGCATATTTTTGACAATACATAAAAAGGAAAGAGAACAATTTTATCACCATATGAGAAAGAATATAAATAAAATAGGAATCAGCTTTATTGTTTCCAAAAGAAAGCACAATACTTTGCTAGTCCCGATTTTATCAGCTCTAAATGTGCCAAGTGACCATCTCTAAACTAATCATTGTAGTAAAGGGAATAGAATATGCAGAATCACTTAACCTAATGAGGCCCTCCCCTGCCATACACGCTCAAAATGGGAAAAGTAGTTCCCCAAAGATATGAACTGTTAAATATATAAAAAGATAATCATGTTCATTTGTAATAAGAGAAACACCAATTAAAACTACAATGAGAAATAATTTTTCACTTCTCAGATTGGCAAAACTCCAAGAGTTTGACAGTAAAGCTATTGAGAATAGGGAACTATCATATGTTGCTGGTCAGAGTACAAATAGTTACAAATCTTGTTAAGTTGAAAAGAATTTTTTTTTAATTGAGGTAACATTGATTAGTGAAATGTCATATATTTAATGTGTGTCATATAAGTTAACACCTATATATGCTGCAATATAATTACTACTTCAAATATAGTTAACAAATCTCCCATGTAATTATCACATTAGCCATTTTGCCTATATCCATGTAATATCATAATGTTATGAATTGATCCATTAAATTCTGCCTCTTCAGTCCACCCTTGAAAATGTATTTTTTGTTTTGGGGCCACACATAGCAATGCTCAGAGTTTACTCCTGGCTCTTCCCTCAGATAAAGCTCTGGCAGGCTCGGAGGACCAAATGAAATTGAACACAGGTCTGTTCTGGCTCAGTTGCATGCAAGGCAAATGCCCTACCACTGTTCTATCACTTCGGCCGGAAAAAGTATTTTTATAAGTATAAAACAAAATTCAAAACAAACTCAATTACCCACTAATACTGATCTGGTTTAGTAAACTATGATCTATAGATACAGTATAGTGACATATAACTATAAAACATAAATTGATATTTATGAACTTACATCCAACATTAATATCGTTTTCAACTGTTTTGTGTGTGCTCGTGTACAAGGCAAGTTCTAGATCACTAAACTATATATTCCTAACCTGATATCAGATATTATTATGAAACTAATTCAAATCATAGAACAATGAATTTTTCATGCCACCTTTGAGATTTGAAATAGAGAAGTCAATGTACTATATTTTTCTGAATTTTAATTTAATTTATTAAATGTTATGGTACTATGATTTACTTAATTATCCATAGTTGAGTTTCAGGAGTATAGTATTCTGATCCCATTCCCTCAGAGGAAGAGTAAATTTCCCTCCATTAATGTTTCCAAGTACTCTCCCACCCCCGGTGTGCTTTCTTGGCAGGCATATTTTTAAGTTTGATTATCATAGTTTAAATCTCATGCCTTCATCAGTGTTGATTCTGTCGATTATATTTTTATATCTTTATGCATACCAAGTATGTACCTGTGTATGCCTAGACTATACTTCACAACTGATGTTCTTGAGTCACCTCTTTTAACTTTCCATCTATCTCTTCCTATCACCCCCATACTTTATTTTCTTTCCTTTCTTTTTTGCATTTTTATGATCAAGATGTCCCCTTTGCAATCATACATTTCCTCTTCCTGGTATTCTTCTATATACTACCAATAACTGGAGTCATTTGGTATTTGTCTTTTTTTTTTTTTTTGGCTCACTTCACTCAATAAGATAATCTCCAGCTTTATTCAAGTTGTAGTGGATTGCATGATTTCATCCATCTTTGTAGCTGCATAGTATTACATTGTGTATATATTCCATACTTCTATGATACAATCATTCGTTTTGGGGCACTTAAGCTGCTATGACTCTATTTTAAAGGGCAACAGAAATAAACATAAACAATTAGGACTATATTAAACTAAAATGTTTTTCCATGGCTAAGGAAATTTAGGTTAAAATCTGAGAAAAATACACTAAATACATCAGATAAATACCCAAGATAAATAAATCACTCATAAAGAGCAAAAAATAATACACAAATTTAACTTAAAAATGGGAAAAAAAACAAAAATTATACTTTAAAGGATAGAAGATTGCTAACAGAAAAAATGAAAAAATAATTTTCAGGTAAATTTTCAGGTAAATTCAAATCAAGATGATAATCAGATATTGTCTCAAATCAGTAAAACAAATGGCAGTCATAAAAAACAAAAGGCAAGGAATGAAGTTAGAAAGATAGTAAGAGAACAGGGCACTTTCCTTGCCAGTGTGCAACCCTAGCTTGTTCCCTAACAACACCCATATGGTCCCCCAACCCACACCAGATGTTATATTGCTAAGTACAGAGCCAGGAGTATGCCCTGAACACCTCCTGCTGTGGTCCCCTAACAACACTAAAATAAAAACAATAACAAAAACACAATCAAACAAAATAATCAAAAAAAAATAAAAACAGTGACTCCTTCTGCAAAAAAATACAACTTGGATGCAATCTATGTTGACAGGGATGTGGTAAAACAGTTCACTGCTGGCAGCAATGTTGCCTGATTCAAGCCCTATAGAAAATAGTATGGACATTTCTAATAAAAGTAAAACTAGAATTATCATAATACCCAGAAATTCCACTTTTTTTTTTTTTTTTTTTTTAGTTTTTGGGTCACACCCGGCATTGCTCAGGGGTTACTCCTGGCTGTCTGCTCAGAAATAGCTCCTGGCAGGCACAGGGGACCATCTGGGACACCGGGATTCGAACCAATCACCTTTGATCCTGGATCGGCTGCTTGCCAGGCAAACACCTCTGTGCTATCTCTCAGGGCCCAGAAATTCCACTTCTTAATATTTACTCTTAAGATATAAAAAGATATAAAAAATATGTTCTATTTTAAAGAACATATGCATACCACAATTCATTGCAGCACTCAGCACAATGATCCAAATGTTTTTTGTAGAAAACACTTGAATGATGAACCATGAAAGTAATGATTACCTCTAGGGAAGGGAGTTGACAGAGTAGAGAATCAAAATGACAGATGACTTCACTAATATATATTTTACATTATTTTGACTTTTAAACAATGCACACATTTAAAAGTTTTAAATTAGTTAAGACAAATGTAATTGTATATCAAACTAATCTTTTTGACCATGAAGAGAAAAATGAAAGATTCTTTAAACATTCATTTTAACACAGTGACAAAATTCAACACTCGGAGAAGAAAATATTCTTAAAAAGTAAAAAAATAATATGATATCTTTGACTTTAACTGTTCTGAAAATATACATATAGTTAGAGAAAATATCACAAAATGCTGCTTATTATTTGGCTGTGGATATATGGCTACTCAATGTAAAATCTATGAACTTTTTGTTCTTTTGGGTCACACCTGGTGACACTCAGGGGTTACTCCTGGCTATGTGCTCAGAAATTGCTCCTGGCTTTGGGGGACCATATGAGACACAGGGGTATCTAACTACTGTCCATCCTAAACTAGACCTTGCAAGGCCTTACCTCTAGCACCACCACTTCAGCCCCAAATCTATGAACTTTTTATATATTCTAAAAATTATTGCAGAATTTATAAATGGTTATCCAGAAATTGAAATTTCTTAATTATTTTAGATCATCATTTTTTTTCAAAGTAGGTATACTTATAAAGTAGAATAAAACATTATCATAGGTGGCAGGAGCACAGCGGAATGGAATTTGCCTTGCACGTGGCCAACCCAAGATGGCATCCCATATGGTCCTCCCAGCCTAGCAGGAACGATTTATGAGCACAGAACCAGGAGTAACCCCTGAGCACCACCGGGTGTGACCCCCCCCCAAAAAATCAAAACTCAAACAAACTAAAACCAAAAAAATACATTACCTTATACATATGTCCCCAAGCTCATAAGACAACTACTTGTCTTCCTGAATATATAGAAATGGTTAAAACTTAAAAACTCTATAAATAAAAGTATTGAAGTATCTTATAGAAATATACAAAAATCAAATGTTTCTTGGTGCAGTGTGGAAAACAGAAAAGATAGTTATAATAGTAAAACTATCAGAATATTAATATCCAGAAATAAGAATCTCTGAAAATAAGCCCAAAATTATAGAAAATTTTCAAAAGGTAATAACAATTCATACAAGATAGTTCTGAAAAATTTCTAAAAATAAGCAAATCAGAAGATGCACTTTATCTCTTTTAGACTGGTAAAGGGATGTGGTGTATAACCCAATTTACCACCAGGGGGAGAATCAATTGGTGCAAACATTCCAGAGTAATGAATAATACAATGAATATAGTAATTCTGAACAACCAGATGTCCAGTACTAATACAGAAAACTTATTAAAATACTTAAATACACTCAAATTTATTGGTGAAGTTAGTCAGAAAGGCTTTCCAGAACCTGCCCCAGTGATATGGTTTGTGATTTTTCTGATTGACAAGGATTGTAGTATAATACACCATGTCTGATTACAACATTATTAGTGATCCTGGGAAGCTGGAAGCACTCTGGCTATACATCCCTGAAAACAATGGAACATCATGCAGTAGTTAAAAACAATGAATGTGTGAATGATATTCACACAACATATATATGTAAACATAAACAATTTTTGTTATTATTTTATATAAGAATTTACTGGTATCCAATCCATTGTTATATAATTAGTTTTATGGCTATGCTATTAGATTTTCATCAATATATTTTTTTTTGTTTGGGCCACACCTGGCGGTGCTCAGGGGTTAATCCTGGCTATCTGCTCAGAAATAGCTCTTGGCAGGCACGGGGGACCATATGGGACACTGGGATTCAAAACAACTCCCTTAGGTTCTGGGTCGGCTGCTTGTGCTATCTCTCCAGCCACTCATCAATATATTTTAAAACTATGTTCTTAGTAAGAAGTTGATGTATCAAGGCATATTTACTATATAATAAATATTTCACAATCCCTTCCATGACCATGATTCCATTTTGCACTCCCATGAATAATTTTGAGAGGCAAGTTCATCTATACTTATGAAATTTGGTTTCTATAAAAGATATGCAGATTTCAGTCATATAAGTCTTTCATAAAAATTAAAGTAGAAATTTACACTTAATTCTAAGAAATTATATGATCTTAAGTGTGAAATAAATCCTCCAAGTCTTCTTGTATTCATATCTTTTAAGCATTAAATGATATTTCATTACATGAATGCTTGAATGTACCACATTTTTTCCATCAACTTGCTGAAGGATATCTTGATTACTTCCAAATTTTAACAGTCAAGAATAAAGTTAAAAAGGGGCATGTGCAGATTTAGTATGACCATACTTTTCTTTATTTCTTTGGGATAAATTCCAAACAATTGTACTGGATTTGGATTTTATTTGTGAGAGTGTGTTTGGTTTCATAAGATACTGACAAACAAAGCTCTTTCAAAGTGTCTTTATCTTTACTTCTCCAATATCAATGGAAGAGGAATGTCTGTTGTCATGCCAATATATTTTGTTGTTATTGTTCTGGGTCTGGCCATTCTAATAGTGACAACACATGGTTGTTTTAAGTTGAATTACTCTGATGGTATATGATGTAGATTGTTTCATGTGTTTATTTGCCATTACTATATCTTTGAAGAATTATCTGTGAGATTACTAGCTCATTTTTAAGTAGTTATTTTTCTCCTTTTACAAGTCTTAATTATACAGTTTTCATAGTTCCTTTCATCTTGTATGTAAAATGTCATCATGGAAACAGTTCATCTAGATTTCCTTTTTTGTTATATCTAGGAGTTTCATCATTTTGGAGTTTATATTTACATACATGCTCCATTATTTGAGTTAATTTTTGTGAAAGGTTTAAGGTCTATGTTAAGATTAATCTCCTTTGTCCGTGGATATCTTGTTGTTTCAGCATCATTTGTTCAAAAGGCTATCTTTACCTCATTATATTGTCTTTGCTCCTTTGTCATGATCAGTTGACTGTATCTATGTCAATCTATTTATGGGTTTTCTATTCTGTTCTATTGAGCTATTTTTCTATTCTTTTGTCAATACTACACAGTCTTGAATACTGTAGCTTTTTAGTATGTCTTGAAGTCAGATAGTGTCAGTCCCCTCATTTTACTTTTCCCTTTCAATACTCTTATTCTAGGTATTTAATGAAAACTGTGTCTTTGTACTGTTAACTATATTAGTGTTTCTCAATTTTTTTTATGCATTTGATAGCGAGACTAGTATTTGAAGTTGAGGAAACTACAGCGGGCTGGAGTTGGGTGTATGCTTTTCCTGATAACATGGACATTACACTCTGATAAAACTTAGCAAGTTTGGCTTTGGGTTATTGGGTTTTTATGGACCTTGTTAATAGCAGTGTTGTGGCATACATGTAAAAATATCTTTTCTTCTCTCACCTAAATGAAACATGAAGAAACTTTTTAAAAAATGTACCATGAATCCTGGACCAGCATCTGGATTTAAATTCCTGAATGTATTAGTATCTCTAAGAAAGGATCTCCCACAGGATTTTTGAAATTTGGAGTCCTCTGTGAACTTCTAATATTTCTATTATATTTATGTTGTTATATTTTTTATCTCTCCTCCCAAACCAATTTCCACTGAGATTAAAACATTTTATTCTATACTCTGTATGTGTTGATTTTCCATAGCTAATTGTCTTAATGTATGTGCAATTGTTTTCCTGTTATTTTGATTCTAATATGAACTTTAAAGAGAAGAGCTGTTGTTTTTCTATTTGTTTGGAGTAAAATATTCTAATTTCGTAATAAAATGGGTACTGGAAACTTAATTGATGAATATATACAAATATTTTGGGGGCCACACCCATTGATGCTCAGGGTTTACTCCTGGCTATGCACTCAAAAATGACCCCTGGCTTGGGGGACCATATGGGACTCCGGGGTATTGAACTGCTATTCATCCTAGGTTAGCATGTGCAGGGAAAATGCCTTACCACCTGTGCCACCGCTCTGGCCCCATCATACACTAATATTTTAATCAATATAATTTATATGATTATTATATGCTTCTCTATAATGTATATAATAATTATATGCTTCTAGACTGAGACATGCATTACATTTTTAACAATAATATTTTATTAACTTTAGAATATTTATTTATTAATAGAATTTTTGTATAAAAATTGAAATAAATGTATATCAAATGAATTAAAATAAACATCATATTGTATTACTCTTTAACTTTTCAGCAACATTTTGCCTCACTTGCTTTAATAGTAAAATATAGCCATGAATAAAGTTTAATTAAAAATATATTAATGAACTAGATACCAGACTAAAATCAGAAACCATATTGAGAAAATCATGGGAAAAATAATATAGACCTAGTTACATCTTTAATTATTTAACACTATTGGCTAAGCAAATGGAAGTAAAGATTAAACAAATCATAGAACATCAAATTAAGAATATCTGCACTGCAAAAACAACAAACAACAACGAGCAGAAAAAGTCACCCCATTGACTGAAAAGAACATTTTCCTACCACTTTTCTGACAAAGTGTTAAATCCAACATATATAAAGTCCTTGTAAATATTAATAAGAAAATAATCATCATCTCAAAATGGAGAAGAGATAAAGTGAACACTTACTCAAAGAAGACATACAGATGGCCGTTAAGTATGTGAAAAAATGCTATGTATCACTTATCATCAAGAAAATGCAAATCAAAGAAATGAAATATTGCCTCACACCACTGAGGTGAACATATATCAAAAGGAATCAATAGCTACCAGTGTTGGCATAGACATGGGGACAAAGAAACTGTCATTCACTGTTGACGAGACTATCAACTGGCTCAACCTATTTTTGGAAAGCAATATAAACACTTCTAAAAACATTAAGAATTGAGCTTCCATATTACTCAACTATTCTACATCTGGGCATCTATCCAAGAGTGCAGGAAACTTTAATAAATAAACACACTTGTGTTCCTATGTTTATTGCAGTGCCAAAATATGGACGCAATCTAAGTGTCCAAGAACAAATGTATGACACATTCCCAATGAAATGCATAAATAAATAAATAAATAAATAAATAAATAAATAAATAAATAAATAAAACCTGCAATTTGTTGCTCTATAGATGGAATTGGAGGATTCATGCTGAATGAAGTCAGCCAGAAGGAGAAAGGCAGAGACAGAAAAAGAATGATCTCTCTCATTTGTGGAATAGAACAAAGCATAGTGAAGGGATACTCAAAAGTCAAAAGCAACAGAATCTAAGAACTGGTATACAAAATGAAGCTTAGCAGGTCAATGAGATGTGGAGAATGGTATTATAGAAATGACATTGAGAGGAGTGGGTGAGAGGAGTCCCTGAAACAATGGTGGAAAGAAATGGACATACTAGTTTGGATGAGGAGTATGGCGTTAAAATGTTGTCTTCTTCATGAAACCTAATCATTGGTAGCGCTGTAGCATTGTAAATTACAGAAACTAAAATACAATGAAATAAACTAAAATAAAGAGAATAATATATGTTTCATGAGTTTAGTGCAGTGTCTGGAATACAGTGAATAAGAGCAATTATATCAATTAGAGCCTTTTCTAAATTTTCTGCATATTTGTCTTTCTCTATATATTTCTTTATATTTATTCTAGTTTTCTATTTATTTGTTTGCTTTATTTTGAGAGCTAAAATATGGCAAGATAAAAAAGTTGGAGCAGAGACAGATTTGACCAACTGGGGATTTATTTTGGGGGGTGCACCTGAGGGAGGTCTGAGTTTCTCTCAGAGGCTACTAGAGTCATGCCCACCTGTAGCCTGCAGCAGGATTCTATAGCTTGTATATAGTAAGAAAGAGTATAGGAGCTGGAAAAGGTCTTAGCTAGGTTGTAAATTTTTCATTGACCCTGCAAACAAGTCACTTGGGGGTCTCACCATAGTCAGTCTTTATGACTTATGATTTGGGGCAACATTCAGCTATTCTCCTGAAATTAGTCTTCATGACTTATGGTATGGACAAATGTCCTGTTTTTCTTTCCCAGCTCCAATAATTATCTCGTGTCTTCTCCTTGTGGAGGTGGGGACTGCCTTATTTTTAACATCTGCAAGCCTTATGGGGCCACATTTGGAAGCATGCTTGGAGTTACTTCCAGAAATTTTTTTTAAAAAGTGGAAAATAAACTTCAGGCACTCTGATCCTTTAATATAATGGTAAAAAGCATGAGTCGAATGTCACCTAACAGAATATTTTTACACTTCATATTTTGTAAACTTTGGAATAAACATCATTCCAATTTTAAAATTAGCCATTTGAATATGATTGATGATTAAAACTCATAAGTTAAATGCTCTTTATATATTTTCCTTTTCAATATCACAACCCTCCTAATAACAATCTTGAAAATATGGACATATCATAAGTAATTATTTCTCTCTCTCCTTCAAGTTTTTTTGTGTGTTGTTTTAAGTTTCTCTTTTGAAAAATTGAATTCTCTACTTTCTATTAGTCATAACATAGGCAGAGTCCTTTTATTTCTTTTGGTTAAAAATATACCTTTGATTTGTTGGGAATATATGCATTATTAGAATAGTTTCCATAAAGCAGAAATTGGTGTTCATCTTGAAGTATTTCATGCTTACAAAATTAAACTAACCTTACATTTCTTTTACCACTTAAATTGTACAAAATTCAGTTATTTCTAGAGCTTTGACCATTTGATCTCTTTATTAGAATACATTCTATCAAGTTCCCTTTTTTATATGTGGCCATCTCTTGCACACAATTTGGATTGTATGGATTGACATAATTTCTACCCAAGGTGGGTAGAAACAAGGTGGCTTACATGGACTATCGGCCAGATCTCCTTGAAGTGTAGGGACACTAGGGAGGCCTGTGCTAACTTTGCCTCAGGCAATGTCACCATCTTTTTTTTCTACCATCTCACAAAAAGTCACTTAAAACCTATAATTCCCTGCTTTTTAGCAAAAAAAAAAATCTTGTTAACAAGTTTTTGAAACAGCAAATTCTCTGTAGTTAAAACCTGAAGTTTTATTTATCTTACAAAACATGCATATTCTCTTGGCTATATGTTGTCCTTTTGGAATGCAAACCATAGTCTTTTAACAACAAGATGGAATGAATATTTTATGGAAATACCTATTTGCAAACTAATTTTCTTCTGTCTTTCAGAGAACCACAAGTGCATTCAGGTTAATGGGAGATTTCTATGTAAACATCTAGTTTATTTCCCATTTCTGGATATTTATAGTAATTAGCACTTGTTTCTTTATTAAGAGAAATACAACTGGAAACCAAATTTCCTTGTTCTCATGGTGCTGAGACCTCTAAATAAATGATCTAGTTTCTGATTTAAGTATTCTTATTTATAATCATTTTTACAGACCCTTTTATTAAGAAAATAAATATGAAACTAATACATTTCTATTTAGAATCATAAGTGAATTTGAATATATCATGATAAGTTGTTCAAAATTGTGTGTCCTTTTTCCTAATGACTCACTTTTTGTTTTCTCCCTTAAAATATCTCTAAGTTACTATATTAGACAGGATTTATTTTAAATAATATGCCATCACCTGAAATAAAAGATCTACAAATTCCTTACAAAGTGTCACTGCTAGTATGTCACAAAGAGCCTTAGTCTTCTAGACTCAGTTAAAAGTCCATTTCTTAGAAGTTTCTTACAAATTTTCCATTGAATTATTTCCTTTCTATTGCTTCCTTCTTCCATTAGCATGACAGTAGATAAGTATTCAAATTTTTCTATCTCATTTGGAATACAGCTGTCTCTGACTTATTAAAATTCCATCTAAAATACTTAAACTATCCAGTTTTGCAAAAGTGATAAACATTCATAAGGAACCATATTTTAAATTATGAATTTTGATTTTTTTCCCAAGCAAGTGATATGTAGTATCTCTCATGATGCCAGACTACAACTGGGAATTACAGCTTCTGGTCAAGCACAAAATCAAAAGTCTAAACAACCAAAAAGCTATAATGTACAACATTCCAGAGACTGTAGCAATTTAATACCCAAATATATATTAGACTTTATGCTAGACTCTGGCTCAATTTACATTAATTTTAGTGAACTCCACATAAAGTCAGTCTGAGCTATGATATTTAGTGTGTTTCCTGCATTAAGAGAATTTTAGTATACAACTTATACTGGTTGTATACCCTATTAGTAATCAAGAAAAATAAGTATTTTTGTTTGGTTGGTTTTGAGCCACATCCACAATTCTTAGGTGTTACTTCTGGATCTGTGCTCATACATTACTACTCCAGGACACATATGGGAACCCAAGTCGGCCACATGCAAGTCAAGTGTCCCATGTAAATTATTACCTCTTCAGTCCCTCAAGAAAAGTTTGTTTACTGTCATTATTTTTAATTTTTTGTTTTGTTTTAGGGAAATCTCCCAAGCAATGATTAGAAACTTTGACCATCACTTTTATAAGACAACCTGGCTGGATAATTCAATGCTTGGACCCATCAATAGGGTGTTATGGTGTTTAGGTCCACCAAGACAACCTGATAGTAAATGCACAGTCTCCAGTGCTATCCCTTACAGTATTTGGGGAAGGTATTAAAATTTAGTGGTTTGTGTAGAGAAGTCATGAGCTCCTTTCTCTCCACTGAGCTGTATCCCTGACTTTACAATATCCCTTTCTTTCTGGATCTTAAACCACTTTAATCAAAGTGTGAAAGTTCTATGATTCAAATAATGAAGTCAAGTATTAAGGCAGATAGATTCAGTGTCCCGGTATTCAGAGTCACATTACTAGTAAGGCACTATGAGAAGATTGTCGTGATCAAATAAGTCGTTTATAGTAGTTCCTTTTGTGGGTTGGGTCCCATCTAGCTATGCTCAGGGAATACTATTAGTTCTGCATGAAGGGATCCCTCCTGATGGTTAGGGAAAACCATATATGGTACTGGAGATTGAACCTGTGTTAGCCAGTTGTAAAATAAGGACCGTACCAGCTTAACTTTTGCTCTAGCCCCAGTAGTCCATTTTATATCATCTACTATTTATGGCTATTCCTATCTACTAGTCTAAATTAAGAATAAAGTTAAACTTTTCAAGGAAGTCCTATTCCTTGTAGATAAAAGACATAGATTCTTATAATAATTTAATCTTATTCTTAGTAAATCTCTGTACATTGACATATTTTCATCAATACCAGGTTATAAATAATTTAGATAATCTAAATTGTATTTATCTTAATCTGTATATGTCCTACTCTGTTAGTTGTAGTTATTCATTCAGTAATTATATGAATTTTATTGTAAATATTGTATGTCATTTTGAATCTTTGTAAACCAAAATAAAATCATGGTTCTTAAAGATATAATTAAATGTCTAGAGGAGCTATGCTAATTTAAAAACAACATAATAAAACTACTTCTGTTTCTAGGGGGTTACAGAACTATATATAGAATATTTGCCTAGTAAATAAATAGGGTATAATAAGATTCATATTATTTTATGGTGCAGAGTACGAAAAACACTCTAGGAAGGTTAACTTTATTTTAAGATGTGATTGATACCTTCATATTTTTAATTGTGTATTTTCTATTTAACTGTGAGAAAGAAAAATATAAAATGACATTCATTGAGTATTTTTTTAAATTATTTTGGTTTGAGGACCATACCCAGTGGTGTTCAAGATTACTTCTTGAACTGCACTTAGGAATTACTTCTAGCTGGCTCTGAGAACCATATTGTATGTAGTGTTTAAACACAAGTCAGTCATGGAAAAAAGTAAATGCTCTATACACTGTAGTATCACTCTAGTCTTTCTCTAAGTATTTTTAGATACAATAGCATAAACTGCCTGGTTTCCCACAGAAAAATGACTACACTAAGAGGAACATGTATAACTGCTTTTGAATAAACTTATCAATAAATAAACTCATTGAATAATTTAATTATTGTTTAATACTTTAATTATAAATAGACAGAAGCTAACAGGCCATCTGTAAATGATATAAGAGGATGTGGGTATGATGTTTATGGATGACATCTATTCTATATTGCTCAAAATGTTAACATCATATTAATTTCTTATTCTCTTGGGAAAATCTTTGCACACATAGTAATAAAAGTCTTAATTTATACATAAAATTAAAGAACAATTTATTGAAACTTGGGTATTTGTGAACAGTTCGACAGAGACAATATTTCTGTGAAAATTAAGATACAGCATGTCTTTTCTATTCCCCCAAAGATTGTTGTGTCAGAGATGTGTGTCAATTTGATAGAATTTAAAGGACTATTAAGGTGATGTTTTCCACACAATAATTCCTTCAAAACACTAAACAATCTAGTAAAGTTACTAAAATCATGAAATATCACTTGTTATGGATTTTCTCAAAGAAAATGAAGAGAATGAATTGCATATCTGTGTTTGGTTAAAGGTCAAAACTAGACAAAATTCTTTAATAAAGAGCTTGTAGCAGTATAAAAACATTTTTAAATAAGATTTTCAAGAATTAAAACAAATGTACAGAGATGAGCTATGATAACTACAGGAAAAGAAAAGCAAAAGGGCAATATTTCCATATCATCAGAGACAAGAGGGTTTATTTAAAACAACTACTAACACAATAATGATAATGAGAAACTCCTGATTTTCTGGTTTGAATTTGTTCAAACTTCAACATATTTGCTGTTTTTACCATATTAGTTCATTGTTTTCTACTAAATTCATCGTTATTGAGAGGCTACACCATTTCCAGGTTTCATTTCAGAAAACATCAGCATTCTTTGAGAATCTTTCAGGAAGTATGCCTAGTGATAAGAGAGTAGCACTTGAGAATCTTAGTAAATGGGGGTTAAATACACAAAGTTTGGTTTCCTAAAGTAATTTTGAG
This sequence comes from Suncus etruscus, assembly GCF_024139225.1. Classification (NCBI taxonomy): domain Eukaryota; kingdom Metazoa; phylum Chordata; class Mammalia; order Eulipotyphla; family Soricidae; genus Suncus; species Suncus etruscus. The sequence goes on along the minus strand of NC_064848.1, from coordinate 123,971,465 downwards.
GAATGGTTTATGCATAAATAGGTAAAACTTTTTGTGCCTGGTCAAATTAGATTAGTTTATTTGGATTCTATGGAACTAAGGCTATCATGTATACTTATTTTATTGAACTTTGGTGGAAAGTATAGCCAATGTTACTTAAAAATTAAGGAATTAAAAAAAAATTAAAGAATATTTTTTTATAAAATTGAACAACCCCAAGTATAATTCTTTGGTAGAAATAAAATATGATTTTCTTTGGTAGTTACATTAATTCATGCAACTAAGAAACCATTTAGATCACTGGATAAAATAATTTCCAAACAGATCCCCTGGCAATAAGAAAAAATTAAAAGACCTCATGAAATTAGCAATGCAAAATCTCCTTTTATTGGGGAAATGAGAACAAATGTGTGATAACATATTTGGAATATTTAATTTTGTTAAAATCGTGACAAAAAGTATCCATTGTAGTAATAAGATAGTTTTTAAATATAAGGCTATTTCTGTTTTTATATTATGCAAGTAAATTTTAGTAGAATTTTCATATTTTTAAAATTATGTAAATAATACATGAATATGTCAGAAATAAATATGTTGGTACAATAAATTCTGAATATATACAGCCTATAATGTATTGCATTAGGAGAATAAATTCATGCTTTTATTTAAAAGATTGGGCACTTTGTTAAAAGTTCTAATTTTCTCTGGGATTTCATCATTACATTATATCACTGCTCCCTAATAAAGTAGATATAAATAGAGTAAGAAAACTATGTTTCACTAAGAACTCATGGAATATATATGATGTGCATACATATATACATATATGTATATAGACATATATACACACATATATGTACAGAGATTTCATTCAAAACAAAAACAAAAAATCAATTATTTTGAAGCATCTACTTTTTAGGGACTATTTTCTGATACCTAGTATTCAGCCCAGATCTGGCTACACTTATAACAAATAGATGCCTTGTTGACTTGTCTCCAAGTTTCACCCAGAAATGTTGTATGCATTTAATTAAATTCCATTTTATTTTCAAAAATAAATGAAACTTAGACGTTTCTATGTTATCATCTTATTTCAAATAGGAGTCCCTACATATTTGTCACATTTGAAGGTGATGACTACTTAAATCTTACTTTTAAAGCTTAGTGGTTTTTTTCTGTTTTTGTGTGTGTAGACACTTGAAGGTTTAGTATTTCTTTTTTTTACCTTAGTGTTTCTTTCCCTTAAGAATCATTTTATTTAAAAAGTAATTAAAATGCAATGTCAGTTTCGATTGTAAATTCCTTACTGTTATCAGAAGGCAGTGGAATGTGATAACTATGGGGCTATAGGACTGCTTTTTCTCTGATTAAAAGCTAGAGACCATTTTTTATTGCCATGGTTACCAAAATGAATAAATACTAAATATAAAATTCACAAACATAAAAGTTATTTAACCTGAGTTTTTTTGTTTGTTTGTTTGTTTATTTTTGGGCCACACCCAGCAGCGCCCAGGAGTCACTCCTGACTCTGCGCTCAGAAATCACTCTTGGAAGGCTCGGGGGACCATAAGGGATGCCAGGAATGGAAACCAGGTCGGTCCTGGGTAGGTGGTGTGCAAGGCAAACGCCCTAAAGCTGTGCCACTGCTCCAGCCCCTAATCTGAGTTTTAATCTTTCCACTAGGTCTCCTACTTTTATTTATTTAATAAATAGTTACTTAAAAATTAGACAGTACTTTTTTTACTTAAACAGAGGACACATCCACTCAGGTGCTGGGGAGGGACTCTGGGGCCACTTCTTCCACTGTCCCTTCTCCCTGCCACAGTTCACACCCTATAGTTCTGTGGAGAGGATCCACAGGGCTAGATCTAGTGGTGCTGAACTGGGAGGGAACATGGGTGCCAAGAAATGTGGCACCAACTGAAGTCACATTCCTGGTCTCAGATAACATAACTTCTATTATAAAAATTATTATAGGGGCCAGAGCAATAGCACAGTGGTAGGGCTTTTGCCTTGTACATGGCAGATCTAGGAAGGACCTCAGTTTGATCCCCAGTATCCCACATGGTCTCCCAAGCCAGGAGCGACCTCTGAATTCATAGGCTTAGTATTTCTTATGTTATTGTAATAACACATAACAGAATAACACAATTCCAAAATGCGAATGATGAAATATGACTGATTTCAAAAGATAAAAAGATAAAATCCACTCTATGTATACAAATCGCAAAATATCAAAAATGAAAACAATTTAAATCTATAAACACTAACTCATCCTTTCTTCAATCTCTATTTTCATTCTCTTTCTAGACATTGTATTCATATAGTTAATATAGTATATTGTATTAATATAGTGATATCACTTCTTTATTTATATATACTCACTTTCTAATCACTTTTATTTTTATTATCTGGTTTTATGGTTGTATAATATTCTATTTTCTTATTGAAAAGAAATTATCTGAACATTAGACATTAAAATTTATAGGGCCAGAGTGCTAAAAAATACAGCAGATGAGATTTGCCTTGCATGTGGCTGTCTTGTGCTCTATCCCTGGTATCCCATGTGCTCTTTGGAGCACTGATAAGAGTAGTTAGTGAGTGTGGAGCTAGGAGTAATCCTGAGCATTAATGGATGTGGCTTGCCTTGCTAAAAAATGTATTATAATGTCTATAATCTTACAGTGCTGCTTATTCATTTTATTTACATAGAGATCTCACTTTCATCGGATCACCTCATCAAAGACATCTCAAAAGGTAACATTACAGGACTAATGTAATGTTAGGCGATATGGAGAGAGATACCACTCAGTCCCAAGCAATTCACTTATAAGTCGAGAACTTTCTGACTAGTATTGCTAATTGTCATCTGTTCCCTGAGTGGAAAGCTGGATGTTTTAGTGACTTTTTTGATACTTCATTTCAAGTCTAATAAGCATTGCAACTCAAAATCTCAATAATGTAACTCTTGACTAACCTCCCAACAATCTTCTCCCCTATTACAGCATCTTCGTGCAACCACACTTTATACCTTATAATTATTTCATCAGATCTCAGAGCAGCTAATTCTGTATGTCTGTTCAAAAATACTTCAGAAACATGATTCGCTCCCTTTTTCCTTCTGCTCAGGAAATGCCTGAAGTCTTACTAAATTATGTAAATGAACTCAGCTCCTAAACTTTAAGTGAACAAAAGGATTGTAAGGATGCTCCCTAATTTGGGTGGCTTCCTAATTGTTTTAATTGCTTGCCCTCTTGTATCTTACAATCATTTCTCTACGTTGTCAATAGCATAATCTTAATTAGAATGCAATCATATTTTCTCCTGAGATTTTTAACTCTATTTTTTTTAAATTTACATTAAGAATAAAATTTTTTTTTCTTATTCTGCTTTTCAGAGTTATTATAAAGTTCTAGTTTTATGAAGATATAACCAACTAAATTATTTGCACACTGTTTAATGGTGATCTGAATGGTCATACTTCCTTGGTGTTCATTGAACTAAGCAGGGTCACTTACACCTCAGGGCCTTTGCACTTGCTATTTCATCATCTTTGAATGTTCCTTCTCCAGAGAATTACATAAAATGTTCTCATACTTAATCAACTTTTGACTCAAGTATCACCTCTCTCAAGAGGTTATTTCTGAAAACCCTGTCGAAAATAGGACTACCACTATGAATCTGCATCCACTTATCTGCTTTTTTTCTTCCTTGCACTGCTCACTTTATGAGTCTATTTATACTCTTTTTTACCATATCATCTATAATAGGCATATGAGTGTTTTCATAATCTTGCATGCAATATATAATTAATAAAATGGTTTAATGAATTATCAACAAAGCATTCTAAACAGTAAATAATTAATAATAATTTAGGAAAATTGAAAACAGAAATTTTACTTCAGGTCCCAAAGAGATGGGTTAATCGCATGGGTACTTCATACTACTGGTTTTCCAAATCCAGTGAGTTTGTCTACATTAGGAAATATTTCACTTTATAGCCTCTCCATTCTACATTATTAGTGGAACTCCCAGGTGGGAGGATTTTCCCATATCTCTGAGAATGTAAGTGAAGTAGCTTTATAAATGTATTAAGTTATTGACAGTATCTTTCAGGTCCAGATCCTAGAGAGTATTCTCTTAATTTTCTTCAATGTATTTTATGGATTCTGTTCTAATCTCTAGGATTGTTTTCTTTGTTTTTTCCCCACTTTGAACTAACTTTTTTGTATGGTGTGAGATACTAAATTTCATGTTTTACAAGTAAATTTCCAATTTCATGTTTTACAAGTTAGAATCCAGTTTTCCTTTTTGTATCCCAAAAGGGGAACAAGAAAAGCCTCTTAAGGCTGGAACTACAGTACAACAGGTAGGACTTTTGCCTTGCATGAGGCCGAGTCAGGTTTGATTCCTGGCATCGCATGTAGTCCCCTCGAGCCTGCCAGGAGTGATTTCTGAGTGCAGAGCAAGGAATAACCCCTGAGCACAGCCAGGTGTAGCCAAAAAATAAAATAAAATAAAACAGAACAAAAAGCCTCTTTCTTACCTGTTCTTATCCATATTTTTCTTGGCTAAATATTCTTATAAAAGTTAAAGTTAAGTCCTGAATAAAAGAAAGTTTGCTTCAGGTGCTGGAGAGAGTGATTAGGGTATTTGCCTTGCACACAGCTGACCTGGGGTCAATCCCTGGCATACCATATGTAGTTGGGATATGTAATTGTGTAATTCCTAAGCTCAGAGCCAGGAGTAATCCCTGAACACTGCTGGATGTGGCTCAAATTGAAAAAATAAAAAAGAAAGTTGCTTTAGAAAACTATAATTTAGGCGCCGGAGAGATAGCATAGCAGTAGAGCATTTGTCTTGCACATAGCCGATCCAGGACAGACAGTGGTTCGAATCACAGCATCCCATATGGTCCCCCGTGTCTGCCAGGAGTGATTTCTGAGTGTATAGCCAGGAGTAAACCCTGAGTGCAAACAAAACAAACAAACAAAAACACCTAAATTTAGTATATAACATTAGTTATAAATGCCAGTTATTTAACATTTTTACATACATATATTCTTGAGGTTTACATGAGTTTGTTTCTAGAAAGCCTAAATAGTAAGAAAGCATAAAGAAACAGTCCAATATTACATAAATATTTTATATGTAGTATGTTGTTAATTTTTGTGTTTTAACCTAATAAACAAGGATTCACAAGAAAAAAATAAGATATGTTCTGAATCATTCTAGAACGAAAATTGCCAATTATTTCCTCCCTGTTGAACAATTTGTTATAGGTATAGTCAAGAGTAGTTACTTCATCTGCTCCTATCCTTATATGATGCCATTTTAGAGAAAATATTGCATCTTTCCAATAATAGTAAAAACAAACAAACAAACAAGCAACAAACCTCTAAAGGTTTGTTAAATCTAAGTGAGCTAAGTGAAACCTGTTCTCACTCCCAAGAGATAGTCTCACCTTATGTAGCATTATAATGCTTACTTCCAAGAGCAATAGTCCCAGAATTTTAACCTCTGCATTGGTTTCTAGTATTGGGATTTGTCAAGAAATACACATAATCACTAGAAAAAAATCAATGCTTTATTCATATAATATACATGATAAATCAACTTCAATAGTAAGTGGCAGTCCCTTCTGGTCAGTGGCCTTACTCTAGAACAGACACAAAATGATTAGCACATCTTCTTTCCTCAGCAATGGGTCTTTCTATTCTCAATGGGAACAGATCCAGGTAATGGGGCAAACAAAATATTTTATGACACTTTGTAACTTTAAAGAAGTTAAAGTGATATTAGCAAACTTTATCAGTAACATTATTAGAAACCAGAGAGCCTACAAGGGAGAAAAAAGGGAAAAAAAAGAAGTACCATAGAAGTGGGCTCTGGGCCAGGTGTGAAACTAAAGACATTTGGAGAAGGACATGGGCACTGATAAAGGGACTGGCAATTGGAACACGGTAGACCTGAAACTCAATCAAATAATTGTTTTAATTCTTGGTGACAGTTTAAAATGAAATAAATGTCAAAAAGAGAAAATTAATAAGCATCGAGTTTGAAACAGGGAAGGATTCCTCACATTGAGATATGTCTATATCACTAATTGTAAATGCTCTCCCGTGTTTTGTAGAGAAATGTTCAAGACACAGCTCGGAGAAAGAAAATTTACATGAAGTGACTACCTTTTTTTAAGGGTAAGTTTGTCAGGAATAGGGATCAGTAAACTGCTACCCCTGACCGGCAACCAGCCTTTGTAAACTGTATTTCTTTGACACAAATGAACTCATTCATTTATATATATATAATATATATATATTATATATATTTTTTTTTTTTTTTTTGTGTGTGTGTGTGTGTGTGGTTTTATGTGTCACACCCGGCAGTGCTCAGGGGTTATTCCTGGCTCCAGGCTCAGAAATTGCTCCTGGCAGGCACGGGGGACCATATGGGACGCCGGGATTCGAACCGAATGACCTCCTGCATGAAAGGCAAACGCCTTACCTTCATGCTATCTCTCCGGCCCCTCATTTTTATATTTTTGGGGGGCATCATGAGACGATGTAAAGTATCGAACTCATCTGTAGAGAGTAAACCAACCTACACAAGTGACAGAAGAACTTGCTCTGTGCAGGAAATGTTTGCTGATCCCTGAAGAAAACACTGTAGCTACATAGAAATAGTTCTTCAGCACATTGTTTTGCTAGAGATAAAAATAATCTGAGTATATATTTGCTACAAAATTAGTCTTTTGATATACTATATGTTGCAACAAAGCTAACAGAAATATGAGACAAAGAATTCGTTCTCAAGAAATAAGGTAATTGGAAAGTGTGCTTTATGAAAGTCTTTAAAATACTAGCAGAAAAATTTATTCTACCTGTTGGGAGGAGACTGATCACACAAAGCTCTTAAAATTCCTTCCAGTCCCATGTGAGTGATTCTCAGGCATGGATGAAATGAATTGCTTTTTTGACCAGTCAAATACACTTCTGCTATGCCCAGAAAATTCTTCTAAATGTACCACTGACATTCTTAAAGGTAAACATGGTGTCTTTTCTTCTGGAGGATGCTATTGTTCAAATAATGACACTTCCTCTGACATTGACGATGGTGAGTGGAGTAGAATGTCAGACTAAGATGAGACTATATCTGGTGAAAAAATTGGATCAAGATTCCCCTGACACCACATCAGCATTTAACAGGCCAGACTTGCATGCCATTCTCGTGCATGCTAAAGGACAGGCTGAGGATCAATGAAACAATAGCTAAACAGAATTCAAATTATTTCCATTTTTTTTGTCACCAATAGTGGAAAAGCTGTTTCTTCTTTCATTAGATAGAAGCTCACAAACAAAAGAAAGAAAAAATAAAGATCATGTCCTAAGAAAGTAATGAATACAGTATCACAAAACTAGTGAGAAATGGTTCTTTCCCAAATGCTTTTAGTTTTATTCTACTTTTCCCTCATTTTAAATTCCTTTGGTGACATTCAAGTCCTAGAAAATGTTTTTGAAAGCAATTATATTTCTAAAGCAAGTTTTCCCAAACTCCCACAGCTTAACTTTTCGGCTTAAAATATCATGTTTTAAAAGGTGTTGGCATTCAGTTTTACCTAACAAATAGCTAGGTCTTGGAAAAGGAAAAATATCTGACAGTTTAAGAAGAAAAAAAAAATGTGTGTAATGTTTATGTGAGTCCATGTTATGAATGTGTGTTAAGGGACATATTATTTAGCTTTATAATATTCACTTACCTTAGCATATTTTTTCAATCATATAAATTAGATTAATTTTAAAGTTAAATTTTAAATGCTAACTAAAACTTTTCTTTTTAAATTTTTTGATTTTTAATAAATTATTTTCTTAATTGAATCACTGTGAGACTTACTGTTATAAAGTTGTTCATGATTGAATTTCATTCATATAATGTACAATACTCTCCAACAGTTCACATATCCTGCTACCAATGTGCCCAATTTCCCTCCTACCTTCCCCACTCTCTGCCTCTGAGGCAAAAGTTTACTCCTCTTCCTTTTTTTCTTTTTAGACACTGTGGTTTGCAATATTGTTAGTGAAGGAGCATCATGCATATCACTTTATTTCTTTTAGCACCCAGTTTTCCACAGTGATCATTTCTATCTATCATTGTCATAATAGCCCCTTCTCCAACCTACCTGCACTCCCCACTGTTTGTGCCAATCATTCTACCATGAACTGGTCCTTCTGGCTCTCTTCTCTACTAGATATTATTACATTATCTTATTTTTATATCTCACTAATGAGTATAATCATTCTATGTCCATTCCTCTCCCTCTGCCTCATTTCATTCAGCATACTGCTCTCCAAATTTACCCAGATAAAAGCAAATTTTATGACTTCAACTTTCCTAACAACTGTATAGTGTATTCCATTGTGTAGATATACCAGAATTTCTAAATCCACTCATCTGATCTGGAGCACATGGGTTGTTTCCAGATTCTGGCTATTAGGAATAGTGTTGCAATAAACAAAGGAGGATTTTTTCTGAAATGTTTTGGGGTCTCTAGAAGCTAGATGTGGTATTGCTGTATCATATGGGAAGCTCAGTTTCTATTTTTTGAGGAATATCCATATTGTTTTCCAAGAAGGCTGGACCAGTTTATATTCCCATGAGAATGAATAAAGAGTTCTTTTCTTCTCACATACACAGCAGCACTTGTTAATGTCTTTGTGATGTGTGCTAGGCTCTGTGGTGTGAAATGATACCTCATTGTTGTTTTGATTTGCATCTCCTGAATGACTAAAGATAATAACATTTTTTCATGTGCCTTTTGGCCTTCTGTATTTCTTCTTTGAGGAAGTTTCTGTTCCTCTCTTCTCCTCCCATTTTTTTATGGTTTTTTTTTCCTTTATAAGCTACAACTGTGCCTTATATTTCTTAGATATTGACCCCTAATAAGATGGTATTGAGTGAATAGTTTCTCCCAGTCCAGGGGCATTCTTTGAGGTACAGAAGCTTCTTAGTTTAATGTAGTCCCATGTTTAAATTTGTTTTCACTTGTTTTGTCAGCAGTGTTTTATCTTTGAAAATGCCTTTAGCTTCAATGTCATAGAATGTTCTGCTTATATTTTCGCTATGGTTCTGGTCTGATATCAAGATTTTTAATCCAGTTTGATATGGCTCTTAAGTACAGCATTAAAGAGAGATATAATTTCACTTTTTTGTGTGTAGTTGACCAGTAAAGGATTTTCTTTTGAAATTGTTCATTGACCAAAACCATAAACCAGTAATATATATGTTAGTTGCTTTTACTCTTCAAATACTTCATGACAACCTAACAACACCTCCAGCTGTTTTATTATTAAATATCAATGATACCAATGTGAATGGAAAAGTCCTAAAAAGCAAAGCCAAATTTTGTAGTGAAACAATTTTTTTCTTTAAAATATCCTTCACTTCTATATTTGGAGACAAGTGCCCTCCTTTTATACAACAAAAAATATTAAACCACTGTTACCAGAAATTGGAAAATAAAATGTTTAGCACTATTAGCTATAAAATCAGGAGCAAAGAATCTTGCTGAGTTGATAATATAGAAGTTTGAATTTGAAAGTATAAAATGACTAGAATTTGAGTAGAAGCAGAATAATCAAAGAATGGAAAAAAGAGCCCAGAAATCTGTAGAGGCATCTATCTCTGTCTTATCTGAATATTATAATATTTATACGTTCATAAAATGCATAAAACCTCGTAGGGCAAAAGAACTGTTAACAGGTCTAAAAACCAAACAATTTTCAAAAAATATACCGTAGGTCTGAGAGTTAGTCAAGTTTTTAACAGGCAATAAAAAATGATCTGGAAAACCCAGGGCGTTTAATAATGGTGCGATAAAAAAAAAAAAATCCTTAGTTGAAAACAAACACTTGAGTAAAGGTTACTACAGACCAATTTTAAAAAGCTTAAAACACAAGAAAATACCAAGTGGTTGGCAAATAACTTTGTACTCAAACATTATTCAACTATTCAGAGGAAACTGATAAAATTCAGGTATTTTACTGTATAATATCCATAAGTCACAGTATCTAAGGCAAAACTACCTGATATGAAAAACAGGGGGAGAAACAAAACAGTAATAGCATTTTTAATAAGTGATTAAGGAACAACCAACAATGTGCAAAAAAATAAAATAACAGGTCGAAAGATAAAGTCTTGATACAGTCTTTATAGAGTTAAAAAAAATAGGAATGAATAACACCTAATAATAAATCATAACTATTTGTAATAACATAGGAAAATTCTTTGTTGATGATGTTATTTTAGGTGAAACTCCAAATAAAATACAATCTATAAAAGGACTTCACTAAAACTAAAATCTTTCACTTTGAGAAAAATAGTGTCAAGAGAATAAAAAGATAAGCCACAGTTTAAGATAGAATATTTGCAATTTATATGTTTTCAAAACATACAATAAGCTCAAAACTCAAAATTAAGAAACAAAAATTCATTAAAAATTTAAACAGGAGGGGACACAATTACTGGTGGATCATGGATGCTTTGGTGATGGGTACAATAATTTAAACTTTAACACTATTGTAACTATTTAAATAAAGCTTAAAAAATCTAAACAATCAAAAAAAATTTAAAGGAGAGGAATGATAACCTAGGAAGATTTTAAAAACATGTAACTGCTTTACTTTAATTCTTAAGTTGCATATTGACTTCACAATTTATTATAAATAAATTATCCTAAAATTTTAATTTAGAAAGTATTTTAAAAAAGAGAATTAGTGATTTCATGTTGAAGGTATTCATTATAATGCCCCTAAGCCCTGGATTTTACTGAATTGTGCCCAGAGGGCTTGGGTTTTAATTTAAGTTCCATTGTTAATTAGCTTTGTGACCTCAGGTAAGTCACTCACTTCTCTTAGTTTCTTCGTTGATAAATGGAAAAAACTGGACTAGACAATCCCAGAGGTCCATCAACTTTAAAAATCTGAAATGAGCTAAGAATATAATTGAAACCTTAATAAGGTCATTACAGTGTTCTCGTAATTCATTTTATGTTTGGATTAATAAATGATAAACAATTTTTATTTATCAAAGTATTTGTAGGACTGAAAATCTAGTATTACAAGATTTTGAACATCAAATAATATAACATTCAGTCTGGAAGAGTGAAACCTAAAGAGAAGGAAAAAATATAATTTAGGATTCTAGAAATTTAAGCATAGAAATCAGAATTGTTCTTTCCTTCCTTCTCTCTCTTTCTTTCTCTCTCTCTTCTCTTTTCTTTCTTTCTTTTCTTTCTTTTTCTTTCTTTCTTTCTTCTTTCTTTCTTTCTTTCTTTCTTTCTTTCTTTCTTTCTTTTCTCTCTCTCCTCTCTCTCTCTCTTTCTTTCTTTCTTTCTCTTTCTTTCTCTCTCTTTCTTTCTTCCTTTCTTTCTCTTTCTTTCTTTCTTTCTTTCTTTCTTCCTTCCTCTCCTTTCTTCCTTCTTCTCCGCCCTTCCTTCCTTCCTCCCTCCCTCCCTTCCTTCCTTCCCTTCCTTCCTCCTCCCTTCCTTCTTCCTTCCTTCTTTCCTTCTCTTTCTCTTCTTTTCTTTCTTTCTTTCTTTCTTTCTTTCTTTCTTTCTTTCTTTCTTTCTTTCTTTCTTTCTTTCTTTCTTTCTTTCTTTTCTTTCTTTCTTTCCTTCTCTCTCTTTCTTTCTTTCTTTCTTTCTTTCTTTCTTTCTTTCTTTCTTTCTTTCTTTCTTTCTTTTCTTTCATTCTCTTTTGTTCTTTTTCTTTCTCTTTTTCTTTCTTTCTTTTTTTCCTTCTTTTCCTGTCACAGATAAAGATTAAAAAGTTTACTTTTGTCTTGCTTATTTTCAGTTACCTCCACTAAATCAGCAGAGAATAAGATAATTTTAAAGTTATCTAATTATTTTAGGCACGTGTAAAACTTCATTGCAAAACGAAAATACATCCTTGTTTAGTTATCGCTTTGAATCTGATCTATAAATGTGATTAGACTCATGTTTTAACTTTTATTTGCTTTAATCAAAATAATATAAAATGTCATATAAGGTGTTTATTTCATGGTATACCTATAAAATTATTTAATATTTATGCATTACTAAAAGAACACCACAGTAAGTCTCATTAGCATTTGTCATTAGCTTCTATCTAATGATGTATTTTAACAGCTTCATATTCATCCTTTTATTTTTTAGTAATCAACAGTCTAAATAGATAAACTTCAATCCAATTAGTTCATACTAAGACATAATTTTCAGGAATTATGTATGTATAAAAATCTGTGAGAAAAGTAAATAAAGAATATTTAAAAATATTTCATTTTCAGGAACCTAAAAATATCATTATAATTTACTTTATAGTATATTTTTATATAAATTGACACTTGATTTTCTTTGTATTATTTTAAAATATTTTTCTATATATTAATGTATTTTCTTTCAATGTATAAGAATTTAAGAAGTTCCTTTCTGGGGCTGGAGCAGTGACACGGAGTAGTAAGGTATCTCTGCCTTGCCAGTGTTAGCCTGGACGGACCATGGTTCGATCCTTCGGCATCCCATATGCTTTCCTAAGCCAAGAGCGAAATATCTGAGCGCGCGTAGCCATGAGAGTAACCACTGAGAGTCTCCAGGTGTAACCCCCCCCAAAAAAACAAAAACAAACAAACAAACAACAGAATATAAGAAGTTCCTTTCGAACCTTCTTACATAAAGTTTGAAGGCTTAACTTATTTATACCAAAGGCATTTTCAAAAGAAGAAACACCACTGGCCACAAAAATGTATGCAAAGGTAAAAGAAAAGGGACAACATTAAACCAAGAACCTTTTACACTTCAAAGGAAACAGTGACTAAGATACAAAGACATATCAATTTATGGGATACATATGGAGAAGCTATTAACCCAATCACTATCTGATACGTGTTAATATATAAAATGTACAAGGCATTGGTAGATTTTATTTAAAAATATCATTTAAACACATCAAAAATAGAGGAGAAAGAAACAATAGACATATGGCTAAAAAGCACATAAAAATGCTCCACATCACTAATAATTAGAAAAATGCAAATCAGCTCAACAATGAGATACCATCTCACACCACAGAGACTGGCACCCATCACAAAGAGCAAGAATAACAAGTGCTGGTGTGGATGTGGAGAGAAAGGGATTCTTCTTTCACTATTGGCGCAAATGCCAACTAGCCCAGCCCCTTTGAAAAACAATATTAATTATTCTTCAAAAACTAGAAAATTGAGCTTTTTATATGATCTAGCCAATACCACTTCTCAGGATTATAGACTAGGAAAACAAAAACATGATGCAGAAAAAGCCTCTGCACTCTTTATTTCATTGCAGCCTCTATTTACAATAGCCAGAATCTGGAGACAACCTAATTGCCCTAGAACGATGAATGACTAAAGAAATTGTTGAACATCTACATAGTGGAATACTATTTACAATAGCCAGAATCTGGAGACAACCTAATTGCCCTAGAACAGATGAATGACTAAAGAAATTATTGAACATCTACATAGTGGAATACTATGCAGCTGCTAGGAGAAATAAATAATTTAAATTTATTTATAGCTGGCAATGGATTATGTTGAGTGGACTGAATCAGAAGGAGAATGATAGATATGGAATAACTCTCACTCATTTATGGGATGTGAGAAAACGAAAAGATAGTGTAGGTATACAATATCCAAGAGAAAATAAAGAGGAAGTCCAGGAAGACAAGTATGTGGTAAAAGCTTGCCCATAGTGGGGCAATGTACTTAGGGAAATGAAGGGCACCATATGACAGCTGTTTGTTGGAACTTGATCAATAATTGATTGGACCACTAACTGGGTTTGGATGGTGATAATGTGATATGTGCATTACCCCTCCATTAGCAATATTGCAAACCACAGTGTCCTAAAGGAAAGAAAAAGTGGGAAAGAGAGATTGGAGTTAAATGGGACAGGCAAAAGGGAAGGTGGGAGGGAAACTGTTGACATTGGTGGTGGGAAGTGTTCTTGAGTGAAGGGTATTGTATTTTATAAGACAAACTCAATTATGAACAACTTTGAAATTGTATGTTTAAATAAATTCAAAAAAGGCAATAAACAGCATATCTGCAGACTCCTAGCCACCAAACACTCTAGACATATACTGCTTTTGTGGCTGACATCTCCCAGGACCATTGAAGTCATGCAGGGATACCTCCCCTTGTGACTCTATACTTTCAAAAGTTCCTGGCAGTCACCCCACAATTCAGAGCTTTCACCATATTGGCCAATGCATAGACTCATCTAACTCTCGAAAGAGAGGCACAAACCAGCAAGAGAAACTCATGGACATATAAACCTCTCAGCTGATTGCTCTTCCCACGGCCCCTATGAACCGTGCTGTCACCATATGAGCTCATTAGCTCAGTTCTGTGGATGCTCAAATTTGTCGACTGCAATACAGTCCATAATTTTAATAATTCTTTCCCAATAGGAATACACAACATTTGATGTGAAATTATCATAGAAGCCATATAACCTCAACAAACAGAATTAACAACAGAATGCTTGTCATCTATAAATACATAGCTTATAGTGGCCTTCTATTGTATAAGGTCCCATTGCAAATAATGACAAAGTTCATATATTTTAATGCCCCCTTTTCTATAATTTTATTACTGTTAATTGTAATAAGCAATATTAAGTAAATTATTTATACCTGCAAGGGGCAGCTTTGGGGAGCTTGGGAAAATCATGGCTATGGTAGAGGGAATGTTACATTAGTGGTGGGATTCATGTTGGATTATTGAATGACTGAAATAGATGTATAATGAACTACTAGGTAAACAAAGATGTCTACATTAAAGACATTTAATTTAAAAACAATAAACATTGTGCCAAATAATCTAGGGGATAAAGTTCAAATTTAGCTTAATTTCTTTTAGCTTTCTGTTTCTAGCATTGGCTCGATATTGTGAACAACCATAATAAAAATTATTATTTATCTTCATTATTTATCTTCATTCATAAAATGTGCACATGTGGATGCTTCTATGACTGATCTCTTTCCAGTTCATTTTTCATCGCCAACCAATTTAAATGATTTTTGATGCAGAGTCTAGTAATAGTGGTGATTCACTGCTTGAAACATCTGGCAATCTAGTAAGGCGTCAATAGAATAATCAATTAACTCCTGTGGCTTGTTCTTCCTAGGCCCTCCTCTCAGAAAGTCTGGGATAAATGAAGAGTGGTACATATTTCACAGAAAGAAGAAAGGCCACTTAATTGGATTATGTGACATCTCCCTTTTATCTATTTCCTTTTATCTCTACCTCTTAACAAACTGGCCCATTTCTCTCTGTCTCTGTTTTTCTCTCTCCCTGTCTCTGCCTTTTTTCTTACATACACACACACACCCTACATCAGAAGTCACAAGGTATGGCAATTATTCTAAAAACAGCTACCAATGTTTTATTTTTATTTTGCAGGCTACACTCAGTGATGATCAGGAGTCACTATTCTGGCTCTGCACACAGAAATTACTGTAGGTGGTGATATGTGGGTGCTGGGAATTGAACCAGGGTCAGCCAATACAAGGCAGGTGCCCTACTTGCTATACTACCTCGCACCCTTGCAGTAACTAATTTTTAAATTTAACTATTTGATTTAACAGAAAAGAACTAGTATCCATACTATTAAAGTCCATTTAAGTCAATAAATCATCAAGAGATTAAAATTTCATATACTCCCCTTCACCAAATGTCATAACTACCTCCAGGAAGCCAATAGAATTGATATAATTTTGGTTAGTGTGTCCAAATATTCTTTCTAAAAGGTAAGTCTTAGACCAAAACTGAATAACTCATGATTTTCCTTATTAATTGATGATATTTAAGCTAGATACATATTACCTAATTGAAATTCCAGGCTCATAATCAAAATATTTGAGTTATACTTTTTATTCATTGGGTGCTACAACATCAAATATGTGTTAATAGCTCACTATACTAAACATTTTATTTACATATAAATATTTTGCACAAAAATTGAGTAACATATACCCCCGTATTATAAAGAACTAACTGCGACACAGAGTTACTCAAATATTTACCCAGAATCAGAGTTATTAAATTACAGAATTTAAAATACAATCTTGACAATCTGATCTGATCATTTATTGTATATGAGATAATTTTTAAATACTTAATTTATATTTTAGTCTGGGCAATTAGTAACCTGAATACTTGTTCAAACTTAGCTCAGAGCAGAACCCAATCATACATTGATTCATAGGTATTAACAGTGTCTAGAGGGTTAATTACCAGAACTTTTTATTTTAAAGTAGGAACTAGAGTAGTAAGAAAGGAGAGAGAAGCTCAGATGCTCTATGTAAAATGTTACCTTCCAACCTATACAGTAGTTCTTCATATTTATAAAGACAATAAATAGTCATAGAGGTTACATAGTGAAACAAAAGCTCTGAGCTAGTGCAACCCAAAATATAAGCAGGTTGATTCAAGAATCTAATAAATTGAATGAGAAGTCATATTTAGTAAATTCCTTTTTCATCTCACTACTTCATTTTGGCCTTCAACCCATTTTAAACATATTGACTACAATGCTAAAGTTATTGTCCTATTTGCGTGATTGAGTGGATATGAAACTCAGGAATGTCAGGCTATGGCAGGCTCTGGAATAGTCTTAATCCTTTTTGTTGTACTTTGGATGAGCATCCATAGTGCTTATAGACTATTCTAAGTTCATGTTGATATGTTACTCCCACTGGTTATTAGAGGACCTTGTGTTGTACATCAAACCCAGGCCACCTGCATGCAAAGCATGTATTCAACCTACTGAGCTATTTTTCCCAGTTCTGATATCTTTAAAAAAATGCATAACCAGAAAATGCAGTATATAAACGGTATTTTTAAAATTCTAAGGTTTTTTAAAAGTAACAGAATTCAACATCAAAAATACAATAAAAACAAGTATGACTCATACACAAAGTTATTTCCCTTCATTACAAAGTTTCACATTTGAAGAATATTGTTTTGCTATTAAAAAGTAAAAAAAGAAATGCATTCATTTGCTGAAAATAGATTATACCTTTACTTAGAAATACAGGAATTTGTAAGTCACTTTTCATTTAGTTAAGATTTCATCAATTATTTAATGACTTTTAGCTTAGGGACAAATTTGAAAATGTCATTTCTTCTTGTGAAGCAAGCAATAGGGAGGTGTGTGCTGAGGTAAAGAAAAGAAATTGAGAAATGTGTTTACTTTATAGAAACGTACCACTTGCTATTGCATTCAATCATTACTTTACATTAAAATTAATTTAATAATAAATTGTTTTTCCATTAAATTTTGATTATCAAAGAGCATAGAAGAAAATACATGCCAGCTATGTATTTTCTGTTTAAAAATATACATACATTGTATTGCCTTCATTTATTGCAGTGGTTTCTTCTTTTGTTTATTAACATCTTTAAGCACCCATGATTACTAAAATGTTTGTAGTTGGGTTTCAGTCATAAAAATGTACACCCCCCTTCACCAGTGCAACCTTCCCAACAACAATGCCCCTATCTCATTTTTCCTGCCTGTTTTTGAGACAGGCCTTCTATTTTTCTCATTCACTACCAATAGCATGATAGTATTTGGTGTAGTTATTTCTCTAACTGCATTCACCAATCTTTGTGGTAGGCTTCATATCATGGGCTGGTCCTTTATATCCTAATCTCTATTGCCTCTGGGTATTATTACCATATTGTCTTTTATTTTTCTTATCCCACAAATGAGTCAGACTATTTTGTATTTATCTTTCTCACTCTGACTCATTTCACTCAGCATAATACTCCCCATGTCCATTCATTGTATAGGAAAATTTTATGACTTCATTTTTTTTCTGACAGCTGCATAGTATTCTATTGTGTATGCGTGCTACAGTTTCTTTAGTCACTCATCTGTTGTTGGGCATCTGGGTTGTTTCCATATTCTGGCTATTATAAATAGAGCTGCAATAAACAAAGGTATGCAGGAACATTTTTGTATTGTGTGTTTATGTTCCTAGGTATATCCTAAGTATAGGGTATATCCCTAGCAGTGGTATAGATGGATTATATGAGAGTTGAATTTCCAATTTTTTGAGGAATCTCCATATTGCTTTCTATAAAGGCTGGACTAGACAGCATTCCCACCAGCAGTGAGAGTTCCTTTCTCCCCGCATCCCTGCCAGCATTGATTGTTCTTGCTCTTTGTGATGTGTGCCAGTTTCTGTGGCATATGATGGTACCTCATTGTTTTGATTTGCATCTCCCCGATGATTAGTGATGTGGGGCATTTTTTCATGTGCCTTTTGGCCATCTGTATTTCTTCTTTGAGGAAAGTGTTCATTTCTCCCCATTTTTGATGGGATTAGATTTTTTTCCTGTTAAGTTCCGTCAGTAGCTCGTATATTTTAGGTTTTAGTCTCATATCTGATGGGTATTGGGTGAATAGTTTCTTTAATTCTGTGGGCACCTTTGTATCCTATTCACTGTTTCCTTGGAGGTACAAAAGCTTCCCAGTTAATGTAGTCACATTTGTTTATCTCTGATTCCACTTGTTTGGACAGTGATGATTTCTCCTTGAAGATGCCTTTAATGCAATGGTTTCTATTGCAGATATCTTAAATCTGGAGAGTACATAACATAAACAGTTGAGTATACTTCAAGATGATCAATGCAAAAATGATTAAACATGATGACAGTTTTCCGTTTGCCAATAGAAAGGCAGTGTTGTGTTGTGGATAGCTATGGTAACTTGGCTAGGTAACTCATGAAATCTTTTGTTATATAGCTGGGACTTAGAAATACTCACTTCCCAAGTGTGACTTCATTTTGATAGTTTTTGAGAACTGCAGCAGTGATTCTTAGCAAATCCGAATAAGTATTAAAAAGGAAAAGGAGAAGTGTCTCTTGAGAAAGGTGTGCCTTCCTATAAACTCTGGATTTTATTATGGGTGCGTCAGCAGTACTAGGATCTGCTATAACACATGATGACCAGATCTATTTTACATTCAGGAAAATCAAATGAGTTCTCTAAGTGGCACAAAGCTAAGTACACCCACATAGTTTGGAAGTATATGAATTCTTCACTGTACATTAAGCCTTTCCAGATTTATCCTCAGAAGCTGGCTGCTTGCCAGAATTCAGACTATTCTGTTGTGCAGTGGGTTGAGTATTCCCAGGTGTCAGCATAGTTTTATGCCTAGACCTTATTTACAGTTTTTCTTTGGATTGCTTTGAAGTGTGAACAATCAAGTTACTGCATGCTGCAAAGTTCTTTCCACATGAACCCTTTATTTTATTTTCAGTACAACTCTGAATCCTTCTCAAAACAGAAACATTTATATATGACCATTAAAATTTACTATGAAAAAATAACTTCCTTTAAAAATTCTTCATCATTAGTATTTATAAATATATTATTCTCATCCAAGCATGATGAAAATGTAGGTAAGATTAATCAATTCATTCATTCATTAAAATTATTCAAGATTAATCTTTATTGCTTTAAGAAAAAATAGTTTAGCCAATCTTTAATTTACTCACTATTAAAATGTTCAAAACATCTTATGGTTGTATAATAGCTATACAACTAGGCTTACAGAATTCTTGCACATAATCTGAATAGTATATTTTTAAGTTCCTAAAAAAGCTTCTAATATTTGTATAATAACTAAATTGTTACATTTTGGAGAAACAAGTATCTGTCAAAGCATAGAAAACATTGACACCTACAATGTCAACCTAATCTATCATTTTCAGTAATTTTAAAATGAGATATAGATATGAAGTTTGTATCACCTTTGTATCCCCTTAGAATAAAAACTTTGGTCTTTAATTGGGAAAGAGGAGGGTACTAAGCAGCTCAGTTCATCATTACACTTTCCAGACTCTATTTAGAAGAGATATTCTGCAACCAATGAAGGGCCTAGCTTGAAGAGTCCTCCACTTGGATAACAATTTTAGGGAAGATAAGCCTACAGTGAATAAAATAAACTATGAACTTCCTTTTGAAGTAAATGATTATCTCTAACTTTAGAATTAGTTTGATATTCTTATGAAAAGAGTGCTGTGCAATATATATTTCTCCTTTGAATCCTGCCTTTTGAGTACTAATCCAAATCATACTAGAGATTGTGAAAAGAATAGCATTTACAAACTGGCAGGGTGCAGAAAATGGGGCAAATGGAGGGTTACCAAGGAGAACAGTAACCACATTCCATGCCTTTGTTGCTGACCATTTTCATTTGCAAATCTAACGAAGTGAGTTGTAATGACCCTGTGAAGGTGACTTCTGTTCTTACCAAATTCTTTCATCTTAATTTTTCAAATGTCAAAATTTAAAACTTTTTTCAGAGCTTGTCCCAGATAAATGATTCCTGAATAGACTCTTGTGGTGATGAAGAACCTAAGTACCTTTGTGATTGCTAGCACATTAAATAATGTGAATAATATACAGTGATCTGTATCTACCTACAGATTTTTAGTCTGCACCCAAGATATGTTCAATGCAGAGAAATATGGAAGGAAGCACATGCTCTGTTATTTTTTTGTTATTTTTTGATGGGGGTGGTAAGAGGAGAGGTCAGGCTGTTACATAAATAACAGATAGAAATCTTCTTGTTCACACCACATCAGAGTAGAGGAAAATACTCCAAACTTCAACCATCAATGACTTTGAATTGCTGTTGTCGAATCAATTTTTTACAGCAGACTGACTGGTTTTGCAGAGCATTTTTAATAGCAGGGGAGGAGTTTGGAACCTGGCTTTGAGTACACAAGTGATTCCCAAATGACATTTCAGATGTAAAAATTTAGTCTGTCAGCCTTTCCCTTCTTCACCCTCTATCACCACATCCATACACATGCACACACGCTCCATCAACTTCCACTGACTCTTCTTCATTACCATGAAAAAGCTCAGGCTCTCTTAAAAGATTTTGCAAAAGCAAGCATCATTCCTCTTTTTTTATTTTTACTTAGGCACTTATTGATACCTCTACAAATGGTTTTCAAATTTTTATGCCCCATAAGAGGTAGAGTTTGAGATTTTTAAATTATAGAGACAGTGGTTCCTAAGTTTATCTCTTTGGCTTATGTGGTTATAGGCATTCTCCTAGCATGATCCCATTGCAGGAACTAAAATGCTAAATGACCTTTTTGGGTGAAGAGTCACAAAGCCACACGGGGCATATATAAAAGGAAAAAAATGTGGCCTCAGTTACATGGCATGAGAAGATTATCAGGAGTACTTGGCTTTTAATTATCTTAACCTAAACATAGACTCTATTAAATTATTTTTGAATGTTCAAGTTACACCTTCCCCTTCAAATGATAAAAGAATTCAGTGTGAAATTTGCTTTATAAACCTGTAAGATTTTTGTCATTCTTATATACTACTTCAGGAGCATACCTATAGAACATATTCAACACACTCTCTTGATGCCTTAATAATCCAAATGCAGACAGAATATACTCTGAAATTCATTTTTATCTAATTAATTCTCTCTCTGTATCACCTAAACTTATATTGATACCTATAAAATACTCCATAAAACTCTATAAAAATAAAGGGATGGAGCTGTTATTGATTATAAACATGGTACCATCAAACACAGAAGATGTGGGTGAGACTTACTGAAACAAAATTAGGAATATTAAAAAAAATCACAATACTATAGTGCAATAAAACTGGCAAACAAATGGTGTTTTGTTGTTTTCAGTTCATTATCTAAATATATTTGGGAGCATTTTGCTGATAATGTGTTTATTTACTTCTAACATATAACATGTCTGATTACTATCTATGACATATATAGAAAACAATATTGCAACAATGTCAGCATTTCCATTATAGGTCTTTCCCTTATTTAATACTTTAATAGCTATCAAAATTAATGTTGTACAAAATTAGTATTGGGGACCAGAGAGTGTAGTTGTAGGTACTAGGTCTTGTCCTCAAGCAGTCAAGATCTAAAGCTATGGACTAGAAATCAAAAGGATGACTTCAGGAAAGATTTGGGGGTGGGCTTTTGGGGGCACCTGGTACTGCTCAGGAATTAGTTCTGACACTGCACTCAGAAATCACTCTTGGTGGTGCTTAGGGATCATATGGTGCCAGAGATTAAAACAGGGTTAGCCACGTGGAAGGCAAGTATCCTACTTACTGTATAATCACTCTAACACCTCAGGAAAGATTTTTTTATGAGAGTATTATCGTGAAGATAAATTCCATAAAAAGGCAGAAACCTTTTCATTATTATGTCATTTTATCAAAAAAAAACCAAAAAGGTTGATTGGATGAGCATTTCATTTTTAAGTTTAAAATAGATGGACGTTTAAAAGAGAATGATGATGATGATATGATGGCAATGACTACAATGATAATGGATGTTGAAATATTTATTTTCTTGTGTCTGTTAATATATTATTCAATCAACTAGGTTATTTGGCAAAACATAGACTATGCAGATTTTAGGCACCACTTAGTGACATTCCAATTATTCTTTATTTAAGGCTGTATTTTTAATTTTCCCATATCTATTCTCCTTGTATTCCTGTCAATAATATAGGAAATAAATTGCTTGCTTTCCTGAGACTGACATAGGTTTGATTTCTGACACCCTATATGGTTCTCTGATCTCCAACGTATTTTATTTTATTTTATTTTATTATTTAAAATTTTATTTCTGGCATCAGAAAACTAAAATGCAGCCTTATTTTTAACCATTAA